>NW_022438504.1:0-4515 GCF_009761245.1 Sapajus apella
TGCCAGAAATCTTGGGTATTTATTGGCTTATAGATGCATCACTACAATCTCTGCTTCTGTCATCACATGACATTCTCTCCTATGCTTCTGTCTGTGTCTCTTCTTATAACAGTAACAGTCTCGTTGGCTTAAGGGTCCATATTACTCTGTTATGACCTGATCTTAACTAATTGTATCAGAAATTGACCTGCTTCCAAATAATGACCTTCCAGAAAGACATGACATTTTGAAGGACGCTATCCAACCCAAAACAAGGATGAAAGAAGAAATCAATGGTGACTTTAAAGTTTTTAATTTTGATGACAGAGGAGTGTGGAGCTATGTATTGATGTGGAGAAGATTGAATAAAGATCATGCTGGGGACTGGATTCAGATTATGAGCTATGTTAGGCAATGTCAGGTATGAGATTTTTAGTTAGATGTGGAGATCAAGAAGGCAGTTGAGTGCATGAGTTTTGAGTTCACAAAAGAAATAAGTTTGGAGATACAGATTTGGAAGTCGTTAGCATAAGAATACACTTAAAGCCAGGGAACTTAACAGGATGAGCCAGGGTAAGGATAACCCCTAGAGTACTCCAACCTTTAAGGATTTGGAAAAGGATAAAATACAAGAAGGGAGACTGAGAAGTGGTAAGTGAGTTAAAGAAGAAACCAAGGGTTCAACACCTGCCTATAGTGTGAACATGCGGTGTTTGATTTTCCGTTCTGGGTGTGGAACAATGAGAACACAGGGACACAAGGAGGGGAGCATCACACACTGGGGTCTGTTGTGGGGGCCAAGGAAGGGACAGCGGTGGGGGGAGGTCACGGAGGGATAACATGGGGAGAAATGCCACATGTGGGTGACAGGGGGATGGAGGCAGCAAACCACATTGCCATGTGTGTACCTAATGCAACAATCCTGCATGATCTGCACATGTATCCCAGAACCTAAAGTACATTAAAAAAAAAAAAAAAAAGAAAGAAACCAAGGGTTTATTAGGTTAAGGATTTCAAATGAAGAAATGAATTATATTTCAAGGAAATAAACATGATAAATTCTACCAAATAACACTGAGAGATTGGGCTAAATGAACACAAATCAGCAATGTGAAAATTATTGATAAACTTGAAATGAAGTGGTTTCAGTGGGGGACAAAATTTTGATTGGAGTGGGTTAAAAATAGAATAAGATATGAGATATGGAAACAGCACTATGGATATTTTTGTATGACAATTGATATAAAGTTATCTAAATAATTGGAAGTGGGTTGGAGGTACAGTATTAAGGATGCAATTTTGTTCTTTAATGATGCAAGATATTATAGCATAAGCAGGTCTTCCATGATGCTTATGTTAATATAAGGCCAGGGAAACAATGGAAATATAAGAAAGATAGGATAATTGATAGACATCAGTCACTACATAAACTCAAGAAGATATAATTGAATGTATAAGGGGAGGAGTTGGTGTAGAAAAAAAGATAATCACAATAAACAATTACTTCACAGTTAGAATTAATGGCTGTCAGAGTTTCACATGCCAACTTTCTGGCTAACACCACATTACCCAGTTCATTTTGATTTGTTAGAATGCTTTGGTGCTCTGGTGTAAGCAATGTCAGCAATGTGGAGCAATAGCGATCATCTATCATGTAGTATACAGTACATTAACCATGTTTCTAATATGTGATCAAAACTTCAGTAAAATTCTTTGCACTGACTACTTTATCCACCTGGAATGAAAGCTCTTACAGCATTACATAGTCACCCTCTGGCAAGTTATGTTTCAGATTTCACATTTAAAACTTTTTTCCCAGGGTCGCCACAAAATTTAACATCTAATGCTGGATCATTTTGAAAGTGAAACGCATAGCTACAATAATGACACTGGAAAAATAGACATAAACCAAAACGTTCTATAGCAAATGGGGTATAAAACCATCCTTTTTATCTTCCACTTTTTCGTATCTTTTAATATTCATTTCAAAACGTTCTAATTTCAAAGCATTCTTCCAAGATTATTTTGAACATTAATAACAACTCAAAGTTAACATTAAAGAGACCAACTTGGTTAGAAAAAAAAAGACAGAACAACTTAAATATGCTTCAGGATAATTTATTGAAATGACTGGAAAGGAAATAGACCCTTAAAGAAATAATAATAAGCACAACCCACAGAAACAATTTTTATGCATATTTTGATATGTTTGTAGCATTTCCTAATGAATACTGAACTTCTGTGGTACTAGTTGAATTAATATTCGGAAAATGTAAGCAGTTCATGAGTCAAAATGCAAATTAAATGAATGACATATAATATATTAAATAAATAAAGAAATAAAGCTCCATTTTTTCATGTAAATTCATTCAAACATACTTAATTTGGGATAATATAATACAAAGATGGAAAAGACGTCACATTTCCAGTCTCAGTCAATTCTGTGAAGTAGAGAGCAAATATATGATTAGTTGTGTTATAATATGTGACTATTCATCTATCTTCCTTTTTAACTTTGGTGTGACTAATTCACAAAAGAAATTTTATTACAAATGTATTTTGTTGTAGTCTGGAGGCATATAAAGATTGTATATAGCTAAATGTTAGCTAACATGAAATTGTTTCTGTAAAATTTCTATTCTTTCATAATCACAAAAGTCTTTGTATCTTAACATTGCAATGCTATCCTCTCCTCTTTTTAACCTTTACACTTTGAGTAATTTTGACTCATGAATTAAACGACAATTTTAAGTAACTACAAAGCTTATGAAGGCGAGGTTAGGAATAAAAATGCAAGTAGGTTTTTGACAAAAATGCAAATGAATTTCCATAAAAATAAATTAAGACACATATTCTGTTTTTCCTAAAAATAATGATAATCAAATGTAAGTATACAGGCCCTTGAAAGCAAGCCAGTCAAGTCTGTCAGGTGTACATAAATAAAATTAAAGTTATTTGAAATGCAAAAGATAATTTCAGTTCAGTAAGTGATAGTCAACCATTGAAAATAAGGTGATAATTAATTTAAAAAATTTCTTGCATGTATGGAATTTTCACTACCTTGGACTTCTCTAGGATAACTAAATGTAAAACGACATCATGTGTAAAAATGATCAATTTAATCTCCAAACTCCCAAAACTTACCAAAATGAGGAGGGAACATTAACTTTGAAATCCTCTTAGACCTTAAAAAAATAAACAAATACAAATATATCAATAATTGACCTCTTGGTAAGGAAACTTGCTTAAGAATGTTGTAAGTAGAGAAATAAGCATCTCAATCTTTTGACTTTATATATATTTATAGCAAAAGCAAAATGTGAAGTAGAGCATGTGTGAAACAGATGTGCACAAGGGAAATGATAGAACTTTTTTTAGCATTTTTGTTCCCAATTCAATAATATTATTAAATTTAATTCCAGCTTTTGTAAGCCTTAATTACTTTATCTAAATGAGAATTCTCAACAGATTAATTAAATCAGAATTCATCCAATAGTGTTTTTTTGTTTTGTTTTGTTTTGTTTTCCCCAACACTCAGTTTCCTCTACACAGAAAACCAGAACAATTATATCAGAATCTCTTGGTAGGCATAGGCACTGGGATTTGCAACGGAATATTTCTCCAGGAGGTTCTATTGTATAGGTAGGCATTAAGGATCACTTAACTATACTTTTTTTAAAAAATTCATTTACTGTACATTTATTCTTTCATTCTACCATCACATACACATCTCAAACGAAACAGCAAAGTCAGTAAATTTGGACTTACACTAATGGGCTTCTGAACTGGGGCAAATGGCTGAGACACAGGGTAGATCTGGTGGGTGGGGTCAAGTAAAAGTTCTTGATTGACCAAAAAGGCTGCAGCAGGCACATCTCTCTGAGGGTAGGGCACCACTTGCTGAGGGATGGGCTGGACTTTGGGCTGAGAAACAGACCACAGGGGCTGAGGAGGAAGCACAGGAGTCTGAGGAGGAAGTGCAAGAGTTTGAGGAATAGGCTGAGGGACCTGGTGCATCATGGGCTGGAACAGAGGCAGAGGAAGATGCAGATTTTCAAGAGCAGTGAGTTTCAGGAGTTGAGGGTGAAAAACGGGCATCGTTGGAGATTTAAGGATGGGCATCACTTTGTTCTTAGTATAGACAGTGTCTTTAGCTTTAGAGACTTCCATTATTTCAGGCTGAGGGACAGGTAGCACCACAGCAGGCTGAGCAAGAGGCAGAATGCTTTGTGGAAAGAAAGGGTAGGGGATAGGCTCAACGAATGGATAGATTAGAGGCTGTGGCTGGAAAGAGGACTGGATTTTATCTTGGTGTTCATCCTGGAAAGAAGGAAAAAGAATCGTTCAGGTCCTTGATTCAGCTATAATTACCATTCATAATGAACTGATTTCTCTCTTTAGACAGTGATAAGTGAGTGAAAAGAGAGGAAGAAAATCTTTCACTTATTTTGATTAAGAAATTATCTTGAGTCATGTGAAGAAAAATGAATAAAATGTTTGTTAAAAGATTTTAATCCACTCACTTTATGAGTAACT
>NW_022438504.1:4525-14057 GCF_009761245.1 Sapajus apella
CTGTTGACACAGTGGGTAAATATAAATGATTTTGGTAGAAGCCAAGATAATTCTCATGAAATTCTTCATTATTTATACAGTAAAAAATGTTTGTAATGTTATTTTCCACAATAGGCATATAGCCCACAATTTCTTGATTGTTTAGGAAAATTGTTCTTGTACACATACCTCCCTTGCAAGAGCAAGAGCCACCAGGCAGGTGAGGATGAGGATCTTCATGGCTACTAAGCCCTGTGAATGGAGAAAAAATGGAATGGTGATAGATTGGTCAATTGGATGTATTTTCTTATTTAGGTAAGGTTACTTTTTCTTCAAAAAAGAGATAATGTATAACAAAAATGTCTACATTTTAGAAAACAAATAGAATAAACACTAAATAGAAGTTGTATGACCAAGGTCAAAATCTATTATGGCTTGCTCATTTATCAAATTCCAAAGTTCATTACCAGCTAGCTATTCAGATTTTTCAGCTAACAAGTCTAACCTCAGTTTTAAAGAAGTTCCACTTACAGTATTGTATTTTTAAAAAGGCATAAAGAAGCTATAAATACATATTGAAAGATGTACTCATTAATTTTAAAATATTTCTTTAGAATCTATTCTTGCCAGACACCGTCTAGGAAACTGGACTGCAGGAATGAACAAAATGAAGTCTCAGCCCTCATAAGACTCAATTCTACTGGAAAAGACTGATCAAGGAAATGTGTACTAAAAAGTCACATTTTATTTTTATCTTTTTTTCACCAAATGGTTATCATGAATATTTAGTTTAATTACTTCTCCTCATTTCCAATAAGACTGAGATTTTCATTTTAACATTTTCCTTGTTTGTGTCACTATCCAGAGATTTTGTTGGACTATTAAGTTAGATTCTGCTCCATTTATATCCACTGTGCAGTCTTCTTCCCCACATAGCTAATAATGTCTGTTCTTTCTCCTTTATGCCATGTGACTTTAGAGATTATACATTAGGCTTCTTCTTTTCTCTGTATTAAAATATACATGCAGGTTTCTTGATGATCTACCAAGAGGTCAGAGCCTCTTGCACACTGCCAAGCATGGGACTACCTCATCTTACAAACTATATGTTAATATTTTGGACCCAAATATACCAAAATGTCTCCTAATCATGTGTTCTTACATTTTTTTATAATTAATTTCAAAATAATGTTTGTGCCACAATATGACTTGACAAATAATCTTCATTCTCAGATTTTTGAAATTCAATTTTTAAGCTGAACATAGTTCAAGAAAAATGTCTCTAATTTATTTGAAAAATGTTCTTTTTAATATTTGAAGGTTGAACATAATTCTATTATGGAAAATAAATATTTTTTCTAGATTTTTATGAATGTTAAATAATTCTTTATTAATTTTATTTGCCTGAGATCTCCATAAGTTTCCAAATTTTTTATCCCACAGTTCAGAAAAAGAATACAGCACTCTATTATATATCATCACACACTGGGAAGATCCCACAGCATTTTCTATATTTTCTAAGCAGCATGTTATATACTAATTTCTAAGCCAGAGCTTCATTATCAACTGGTATTCTCTAAGCTATTTTTTCTTTTATATCATCTATTATCTTTGTTTATGGTTTCCAAATCTTCCCTACCCCATTAAGAATTTTCTTACAAAGTAAACCACGTTGTTTCTTTTTAAATTAATTCTGTATTTCTGTCTCATTTTAATATTGTTTTGAAATATTATAAACTAGTTAATAACCTGGAAGTTTGAGGCTCTAGACAGGTTTGATGAGTAAACTCTTCTAAGAACATTGTTAATAAACATTTAAACTAGTAAATGTCCCCAAACCATTACCTCCATTTTTTGACTCAGTATGCTACCACTGTAAACTACCTGTTGGACAAAGCTTTTCCAGTAATTATTTATTTACCCATACTATAATTTAAGCATATTTCTTATTATGATTGTGATATGCTAAAACAAATTGGAAAAATAATTCAAAAATTGAATCACCTGTTAATATTAACTATTAACTAACCTCATACTAAATATATATATATAATGCATAAAATTAGTTATTATATTTTCTTAAACTCATGAAGGCTATATGTCATTGCAATTTTTTATTACCAAATTATTCTGGACACTTCTATTTTTTTAGCCAAAGTGTTGAAAATAATTTTAGTACTACCTTAAATATTTATTTCAAACACTATATTTTAAGCAACTGTGTTCTTTCTATAGCACAAGCTACTTTGAAATAAATGGTTAGGAGAAGATACAAGAAATTTATATCTACAATTCTTACCTTTTCCCCAAGATTGAAGAGAAGTGAAGGTAGTACCGGATGGATTATCGTCTATCAGCTTCTGTGGCTGTTTATATACTATATTTAATGACATGCTAATTTTGTGGTTTGAAATGAGAGCGATAGTGAGCTTTAATTCCAAGAAATCCATATGATTAGAAAATGATTTCTCCCTATAATATGTCCCCAGAAATTCTGGGGATCATTGTAACAAGGGAGAATTTCACAAGTTGATAAAGGAAACCTGTCCAGCAAATGCAATTGTTCAACAACAAAAGACAATGACTGGAGGACAGTGACACTGTGGCTCTCTCCCCAAGTTATTACAAACATAATTAGGTTTCTTTAGGGCCTAGTAGGGCCTTGATATTTCAGCTGTGGGAAAATTATATATGGTTTTAGAGATACTGAGTGCTTCACAAAGGCCACAGTTTCATGTGACCCTGAGCAGTTCTTAGTGCTTTATGCTGAAATGAAGAAACTGACAAGGTAACAAGTCCAAGATGGTAGCTTAGTTATGTGAGGCAAACCGTTTTTCTCCCAGGGCAATTTTATTTGGCAAAAAATAATTATTTAGTTCAAGCAAGTGTTTTATACACAAGAGAAACAAACTTTCCTCTGTGATGGAGCAACTCGAAGAAGGAATCTGGATGGCTGGTATAGGCAAAATACTCAGTAAATCTGTAATAAAATTTTGCAAACTATCATGGATTTTATTTACGTTTTAAATTGATTATCTCTTTTCATCTCAAGCATAATCATGATAATATTAATGATAGTTATTTTTTGGTTACTTCTAATCCTTTGCCAAGCAGTAAGCACGGATATTATCTTGCACAATCTTCACAAGAACATATGGAGATATTTATATAGAGAAAATAGAGATTCCAAAAGGTTAAGTAACTTGCTCAAAACCATACTGCTAATGGCAAAGATAACATTTGGGCCCAGGTCTGTCTGACTACATGTGATTCTGTTTGATCACATGTGAGTCTCAGAGCCCATGTTTTAAGCTCCTGATAATTTTTTATAAAATTTCTCTAACAGTGTAGTGTTTGGTTGAAATACGCAGAGTTTAATTATGCCTGAATTGGAAAAGTAGGGTCCCTGTGCTGAGTATGGCAGGGGAGCTTGCCATTAAGAAGCTGCTCTTTTAGTTGAGCCTTAGAGAATGAGTAGAATTTTGAGAGATGATTAAATGGGGATAGCTATTTTGGCTGAAGGAAATGCAGGCACCTGAAAGAACAATATACCAATTTTGAGGATAGTCAGAGGGCATACAGTACAAATTACAATTGCAGAGGTTTGATAGAATCAGATCATGGATGACTGGGAATGTCAGGCATGCAATGTGACATAATCCACTGGAAACAAATATATTAGAGATTTGAAAGAGAAAAGGATTGTAAAATTCTTGGATTTTACGACTTTTTGACAATAACTCAGGTAACCTAGTCAAGGAAGTTGCTATATGATGTTATTCTAGTAGCCTAAGACAGACATTATGACGATCTCAAGTAGGGAAATGGTACTGGGTGTCTTAGGCAATAGGAAAGCACACTTCTCATTAAAACATGAGAAATGTGAAAAATTGGGGAAATGAATTAATAGACTGTGTCTGAGTTACTGAAAAGTTAGCCATGTTATAAATCAAGACATGAAACGAAGTTGAAATTGGAAAGGAAATACTGAGTAAAATCTTGTTCACGGTAAATTTGAAGGTGTCCAGAAGATGTTTTAAAGTAAATGTGATACTCAAGAAATAATCTTGGCTATAATTTTTAAAGACAATTTCTCTCCTCAAAGGGGAAAGTGAACATCTCTAGAGAAAGAGTATCAAGTGAAAAAAGAAATTGTACCAAAAAAATTCAAGTATTCCTTCTTTAGCAGGGGCTGGTAGAGCAAAACAAAATAGGAAAATACAGTATCAACAAGAAGAGAGTACAGAGTCCACCTCTTCTCTTTGATACCCTGCGTTGCTAGAGGAAGCAAGTGAGGTCAAGAGTGAAAATGCCACACAGATGATTGAGATACACTCTAAATGGTTAAGAAGTAAGTATATTGTGAGGAATTAAAAGCAACATATGTATATTGCCCTTCAGAGAAATTTAGAAGAGGAGATAAGGAGACCTAAAAGATTGTGACTATGTGTACAGGAACAATCAGAACCACTAGAAGGTATTTTTAGGATAGGGAAGACTTGTAGCTTACAAGAAAGAGACTCATAAAGAGAGAATTAAAACATACCAAAGAAGTGGGAATAAATTAATGGAACAAGTTCCTATAGAGTCATGGTTAAAAGAATAATATCTATTAAAAATGTAGCAGTTTTCCTAAAAAAAACAAAAAGGAAGAAGATGAGCAGATATAATACATGGTTGAGATACAATGTAGAGAAGTTGAAGTTAAAGGTCTTAATTTTCTAATGAGGCAAAGGGGGCGTTCTCAATTGAAATTGAAAGAAGTGGTTACACATAGTTGAATCTTTGAGTGAATTAGCCAGATACAGAGGACAAATATTACACAACATTATTCATCCGTGAAATCTTGTTTTTAAAATTCAATATATGGAAACAAAGAGTAGAATGGTAGATATGAGGGGTTGAGACTGGGAGATAGATAGGAAGACGTATGTCAAAGGAAACAAAGCTGCAGTTCCGTAGGATGAATAACTTTGGACATCTAATGTACGGTGTTAGCATTAAAATCATTAATATTTTATTGTATACTAAAAATTTGCTGAAAGTAGATTTTAGGTATTCTTACCACAAGATAAAAAGAGTAACCTATGTGAGGTGATGGACATAGTAATTTGCTTGACTACAGTAATCATTTCACTGTATATGTATATCAAAACATCATGTTGTACATCTTAAATATGGCAATTTTGGAAGAGCAGAAATTTTTTGTTAATATGAAGATAAAAATGAATAAGAAATTCACAAGAAATAATTATGACTTATATAAGATTAGATACCAGATTTTTTTTTTTTAATCTAACTGGCAAGATGGTTGAGATGTAGTATCAATAGGTTAAGAGAATCATTGGGGTGGTATTGGGATTAATAGTATTCGTGCTAAAAATGGCAAACCATGAGGTAGTATTTAAGCTAGGGCACTAAAGAAAGAGAGGGCTTGAATGACTAGAGATGGCAAAAAAGCAATGACCTAGCCTAAGGAGAGAGCAATTTTGAGAAGTACACAAACAGAGATTTTTTCAGATGGGCATTTCAGCATCAGAAAGAAGAGAATTTCCAGATAATGACTAGATCCAAGGAATATCCATGCATTCAGAATGCTGAAAATAGGTGGACATAAAGTTTGTTAGGGGAAAATGTATTTCATATTAAATATCTATGTTTCCATGCATTTCCTAAAATGTCCAGAATGAAATGATAAATAAAAGGTACATATGACCAGAAGGAACTCAAAACCTTCATGGGAAAACAGATATAAAAATCTACTTGTTACAACATGTAAGGAATGTGTTAATAAAGCTGTGAGAAGAATGCAGTTGGCAGAAGGAGAATACCTCGTTCATTTTAATTGACCCATGGGAGAGAAAAATAGAATCTCCATGAGGCCATGAGTCCTGAGCAGAGTCTTAAGCTGGATAAAGCAGTTAATCTGAGGAGGAAATAGAATTCTAGCTGAAAGTAGTTAAAGTCTATAGACTTGGATATGAGAAACAAGTAACTAGAGCTAAATCAAGCAGTGCACCTGGATAATGAAGTACAAAGAAGGGAGTGGATGAAGATGCAAACAGAAAAAGAGAAAGAGATCAAATAATGATGGACAAAGCATGCTTTGCTCCTAAGGAATGTGAATTTTATTCTGTAGATGGAGAAATTTATTGAAGGGTTTAAGATGGACAGTGACATTTAGCGAATGGCTATTTTTAAAGAACAAGTGATACAGGCACACATTTATTAACATGAGACTTAGCTTTGAGCACATGTTCCTTGTGTTTTTTTTCTCTGTTTTTTTTTGTTTTTTTTTTTTTTGTTTTTCTAGTAGGTAAATGTTGATTGCTAATGTTTATGGAGGTACAGAAAATGGAGGCAAGAAAGGATACTCAAGCCCAGAAAATAGCAGAGTCTTGGTCAAAGTAGTAAAGTAAAGGCTGAGGGAGGCTACAAAATACTTGAGTTATGCCCATTTACAAAATCAGCCTGCAAATTTCCTTGCCTCTTTAGTGATTGCTAGTCATAAGTGTTTGGCTGACTGTGTTGGATTCTACTCATTCTTATAATTTTTATTTTTTCACTGTCTAGGACACATATATTCAAAAGTTAAGCACAAATAGATGCCCTTCTAAATGAAATGAGCAGAGTATAGGCCTAAATAACTATTTTTCTTTACAATATACTTTGCATTAATATCATGTTAGATCTATAAATGAGGGGGACACTCCTGATTGTAACATGTATTTTATATGTCTCAGAAAACCCAAGTCAATGTCTACTGTACGTTTTAATTGTTCAGCTGTTATTCACTTTATGTTCATACTGAGCCAGGAGGAAGCCAGGAAAAGAAATGATGAAATTACTCCAGTGTCCTAAGTCCAACCAGGAAAGGCCCTAGCTACTCAGTGTGCCTTTGTGATTTAGCTCTGAGTTGCCAAGACCACAGGCAACAAAGATTTCTGAGAAAAGAATACAAAAACAAGCATGCCTTATCCATTCTATATATCATTTGTATTTTCTTAGCAAAATGCTTTAAACATTGTGCAATAAATACAGCATATCCTTGGAATGCTTATCCATTTTGGGCACATTAATTATTGTAATTACAGACTTGATTAGTCCAGAAAAGTAGGCAAATCCATGGTCAAGTAAAGCACTAGAATAAGAGGCTTGCCTAAGGAAAAATTGAAAAGCCAGAGATTTAAGATAAAGCCAGGTGCTAAGAGCCAGGTAAGCATCAGAACACAATGACAACTAAGAAGCAAAATGCCATGCGGGGCAACCCAGGCTTCCACAACAAACAATTTAAGAATTATCATTTTCAGAGATAAAATTGTAATTGCATCCATTGAAATTTTATAAGACAGCCCTGAATGAGAAGCAGGATATATTCAATGCAAAGGGTTCTGGTGCTATTTGTCAGTAACAGAATTTGTTCAGCTGGCGCTCTTTTCTATATTGGGTGATGAATGTAAGATACACAAGCATGAGTTGTGGGTGAAGCATAAAGGTAATAACTGAAGCCATGTAAATCAAGCCTTGAAGAAAGCAAGCAGATATAAAGGCAAGTTAAAGAGTAAAATAAAAGGGCATCAAACATTCAAGGAGTAAGAACTGGAAGAGAACTTACATATTATCTATGTAACATTCTAAGGATATTCTAGAGAAAGATTTGCTCAAGATTTTACCTCTAATTTCGAGGTAGAGTTGGCACTACAAACCTCTTTCTTCTAGTATTTGGAATACCATTTAAAAACTTCATCAAAACATAGAAGAAAAAAGGAAAATAAAATAAATAAATCATGTGGATTTGTATAATGATTCAAACTTATGAAAAATATGACATGTAATTAACAAATTCTTATATAAAGAGAAATGGATCATGTACCATTTCTTATACAGATAGAGTATTTTTATTCCTTCAATGAGATCATTTGAATATAATAAAATGATGTCTTCTCTGAAATATGGCTACCATAATTAATTAATAAAGGTAAGCAAGAATCGTGGAATAAGAAAAATGATCTTAGACAACACGTACATGAAGCAGGTATCACGAAAGCATAAAGCTCATAACCCTGATTCATAGGACACACTCTAGATTGATAGTAACTGCTCTTATTTCCATATAATCATAAAATTTTATTCACGCTCAGTATGCATTTATGAAGTATATACTATACTTTCAACCATAGTTTCTTAACCTTGACACTATTGACATTTTGGGCAGGATAATTCTTTATTTATATTTATTGAAATATTTTCTTCATTGTGGTGATCTGTATGTGAGCCTGCAATGTCTGTGAGGTATGTCTGTAAATTTTTCTTCGGTTTTTGTTTATTTATTTTACTTTTTTCTTTCCATCTTTTGTTTCAGGTTCAAGGGGTACATGCATAAGTTTGTTATGTGGGCAAATTGCAGGTTGTGGGGGATTGGTATAGATAATTTGGTCACCACAGTAATCACCATAATACCCAATAGGTAGTTTTTCAATCCTCACTCTCCTCACATCTTCTCTCCTCAAGTAAGCCATAATGTCTATTTTTCCATTCGTTGTGTCCATGTGTTGCTGACATATATCTCCCACTTAAAAGTGAGAACAAGTAGTATTTGGTTTTCTGTTCCTGCAGTAATTTGCTCAGGATAGCCTCCAGTTCCATCCATATTACTGCTAATGACATGATATTGTTCTTCTTTATAGCTGCATAGTATTAATATTGTTTGGTGTATATGCACGATATTTTCTTTATCCAGTCCACCCCTGATGGGCTTCCAGGTTGATTCCATGTCTTTTCTATTATTAATATTGCTGCAATAAACATATATGTGCATATGTCTTTATGATAGAATGATTTGTATTCCTTTGGGAATATAGCCAATAATTGGACTACTGGGTAAAATATAAATATATTTCATATGCCTATATATGGTTTCACTGTAAGTTTCTGAGATCGGTGGACCTCTCTCTCTCTACCAGTAATCACACCATCCTGATTACTATAGCTATAATGTAAGCATTAACATTGGAAAAAGTGATTTATCTTGATTTTCTTCTTTCTCAAACTTGCTTTAGCTACTTTAGGGCCTTTCTTTTTGCATCTTAACTTTAGAATAAGTGTTTCTATGTCATAAAAAATGGAAAATTGTTTAAGCTGGATTTTACAGATAGGTCTTGAAGGTATAGGAGCAGAAGGGGCAACTGAGAAGTCAGTTTTGAGGCCATGATAGTATTTTAGAAAGAGATGATGATGATGAGTCAGTACAAACTATTAATGGTGGAGCTACTGAGCAGTGAAGAAATTCAACATAATTTCCTAGGTTGAAATTTCTATAATCACTGATAAATTGATATAAAAGCAGTATTAATTTCCTAGTGCTGCTTTAATGAAATATCCTAAGCCAACTGACTTAAAACAACAGAAACTTGTTTTCTCATAGTTTTGGAGGCTTGAAGTTCAAACTAAAGTGTTGCTAGGCACATGATCTCTGGAATAACTCCTGGTGCTTTAACTTCTGGTGATGCCAGAAATCTTGGGTATTTATTGGCTTATAGATGCATCACTACAA
>NW_022438505.1:0-14051 GCF_009761245.1 Sapajus apella
TTTCAAACTGCTCTGCTGTGTGTTCGTTCACCTTAGGAAGTTGCATCTATGTTTAGATTCAGCGAGGTAGAAACACGTTTCTCCATATAGCGGCGTTTGGATATTCCTGAGTGAATGGGAGTATAGGGTGTAATGAGAAATATCGGGCTCTAAAACAACAACAGAGCCATGTTGCAGATGATTGTCAAGGTGTATATTAAACTTACAGAGTTAAACCACTGTGTGAATGTAGCAGTTCACTAACCCTTTCTTTGGAGAATCTGGAAAGAGATATTTCCAGCCATATACAGGCTACTAACAATTAGCTTTAAGATCGCATGTAAGTCACAGGATAATCGTGTCTTTCAGACTGCTCTCTTATGTGTTGGTTCACCTTCGGAAGTTGCATCTATGTTAAGATTCAGCGAGTTAGAAACACGTTTCTTCTAAAAGCTTCGTTTGATTATTCCTGAGTGAAAGAGAATAATGGATGTAATGAGAAATATCTGGCTCTAAAACAAAAGCGGAGCTATGTAGCAGAATGATTGTCAAGGTATATATTACACTTACAGAGTTAAACCACTCTGTGAATGTAGCAGTTCACTAACGCTTTCTTTGGAGAATCTGGAAAGAGATATTTCCATCCATATACAGGCTCCTAAGAATTAGCTTTAAGATCGCATCTAAATCACAGGAGAAGCGTCTCTTCCAAATTGCTCTGCTGTGTGTTCGTTCACCTTAGGAAGATGCATCTATGTTTAGATTCAGCGAGATAGAAACACGTTTCTCCAAATAGGGGCGTTTGGATATTCCTGAGTGTTGGGAGTATAGTTTGTAATGAGAAATATCGGGCTCTAAAACGAAAACGGAGCTATGTAGCAGAATGATTGTCAAGGTGTATATTCAACTTAGAGAGTTAAACGGATATGTGAATGTAGCAGTGCAGAAAACCTTTCTTCGGAGAATCTGGAAAGAGATATTTCCAGCCATATAGAGGCTCCTAAGAATTAGCGGTAAGATCGCGTCTAAACCACAGGAGAATCGTCTCTTTCAAGCTGACGTCTTATGTGTTCGTTTACCATCGAAAGTTGCATCTATGTTTAGATTCAGCGAGTTAGAAACACGTTTCTTCTAAAAGATACGTTTGGATATTCCTGAGTGAACGGGAATAATGGGTGTAATGAGAATTATCTGGATCTAAAACAAAAGCGGAGCTATGTAGCAGAATGATTGTCAAGGCGTATATTAAACTTACAGAGTTAAACAATTGTGTGAACGAAGCAGTTCACTAACCGTTTCTTTGGAGAATCTGGAAAGAGATATTTCCATCCATATACAGGCTCCTAAAAATTAGCTGTAAGATCGCATCTAAATCACAGGAGAAACGTCTCTTACAAACTGCTCCGCTGTGTGTTCGTTCACCTTAGGAAGATGAATCTATGTTTAGATTCAGCGAGTTAGAAACACGTTTCTCCAAATAGCGGCGTTTGGATATTCCTGAATGAATGGGAGTATAGGTTGTAATGAGAAATATCGGTCTCTAAAACGAAAACGGAGCTATGTAGCAGAATGATTGTCAAGGTTTATATTCAACTTAGAGAGTTAAACGGATATGTGAATGTAGCACTGCAGAAAACCTTTCTTTGGAGAATCTGGAAAGAGATATTTCCAGCCATATAGAGGCTCCTAAGAATTAGCGGTAAGATCGTGTCTAAACCACAGGAGAATCGTCTCTTTCAAATTGCTCTGCTGTGTTTGGTTCACATTAGGAAGTTGCATCTATGTTTAGATTCAGCGAGTTAGAAACACGTTTCTTCTAAAAGCTGCGTTTGGATATTCCTGAGTGAATGGAAATACTGGGTGTAATGAGAAATATCTGGCTCTACAACAAAAATGGAGCTATGTAGCAGAATGATTGTCAAGTTGTATGTTCAACTTACAGAGTTAAACAGATGCGTGAATGTAGCAGTTCAGAAACACTTTCTTTGGAGAATCTGGAAAAAGATAATTCCAGCCATATACAGGCTCATAAGATTTAGCGGTAAGATCGAGTCTAAACCACAGGAAAAACGTCTCTTTCAAACTGCTCCGCTCTGTGTTCGTTCACCTTCGGAAGCTCCATCTATGTTTAGATTCTGCGAGTTAGAAACAGGTTTCTTCTAAAAGCTGCATTTGGATATTCCTGGGTTATAGGGATTATAGTGTGTAATGAGAAAAATCTGGCTCTAAAACAAACACGGAGCTATGTAGAAGAATGATTGTCAAGGTGTGTATTCAACTTACAGAGATAGACAGATGTGCGAAAGTAGCAGTTCAGAATCCCTTTCCTTGGAGAATCTGGAAAGAGATATTTCCAGCCATAAACAGGCTCATAAGAATTAGCTTTAAGATCGCGTCTAAACCACAGGAGAAACGTCTCTTTCAAACTTCTCTGCTCTGTGTTCGTTCACCTTAGGAATTTACATCTATGTTTAGATTCAGCGAGTTAGAAACACGTTTCTTCTAAAACCTGCGTTTGGATATTCCAGAGTGAATGGGAGTATTGGGTGTAATGAGAAATATCTGTCTCTAACAAAAACGGAGCTATGTAGCTGAATGATTGTCAAGGTGTATATTCAACATATAGAGTTAAACAGATGTGTGAATATAGCAGTTCAGAAACCCTTCCTTTGGAGTATCTGGAAAGAGATATTTCCAGCCGTACACAGGCTCATAAGATTTAGCGGTAAGATCGTGTCTAAACCACAGGAGAAACGTCTCTTTCAAGCTCCTCTGCTGTGTTTGGTTCACATTAGAAAATTGCATCTATGTTTAGATTCAGCGAGTTAGAAACAGGTTTCTTCTAAAAGCTGCGTTTGGATATTCCTGGGTTATTGGGAGTACACGGTGTAATGAGAAATATATGGCTCAAAAACAAAAACGGAGCTATGTAGAAGAATGATTGTCAAGGTGTGTATTCTACTTACAGAGTTAGACAGATGTGTGAATGTAGCAGTTCAGAAACCCTGTGTTCCGAGAATCTTGAAAGAGATATTTCCAGCCATAAACAGGCTAATACTAATTAGCGGTAAGATCACGTTCAAACCACAGGAGAAACGGCTCTTTCAAACTGCTCAGCTGTGTGTTCGTTGACCTTAGGAAGTTGCATCTATGTTTCGATTCAGCGAGTTAGAAACACGTTTCTCCAAAAAGCTGCGTTTGGATATTCCTGAGTGAATGGGAGTATATGGTTTAATGAGAAATATCTGGCTCTAAAACAAAAACGTAGCTATGTAGCTGAATGATTGTCAAGGTGTATATTCAACATATAGAGTTAAACAGGTGTGTGAATGTAGCAGTTCAGAAACCCTTTCTTTGGAGAATCTGGAAATAGATATTTGCAGCCATAAACAGGCTCATAAGAATTAGCGGTAAGATCGCGTCTAAACCACAGGAGAAACGTCTCTTTCAAACTGCTCTGCTCTGTGTTAGTTCACCTTCGTATGTTGCATCTATGTTTAGATTCAGCGAGTTAGAATCACGTTTCTTCAAAAAGCTGCGTTTGGATATTCCTGGGTTATTGGGAGTATACGGTGTAAAGAGAAATATCTGGCTCTAAAACAAAAACGCAGGTATGTAGAAGAATGATTGTCAATGTGTGTATTCAACTTACAGAGTTAAACAATTGTGTGAATGTAGCAGTTCACTAACCCTTTCCTTGGAGAATCTGGAAAGAGATATTTCCAGCCATATAGAGGCTCCTAAGAATTAGCTTTAAAATCGCATCTAAATCACAGCAGAAACGTCTCTTTCAAACTGGTCTGCTGGGTGTTCGTTCACCTTAGGAAGTTGCATCTATGTTTAGATTCTGCGAGTTAGAAACAGGATTCTTCTAAAAGCTGCGTTTGGATATTCCTCGGTTATTGGGAGAATAGGGTGTAATGAGAAATATCTGGATCTAAAACAAAATCGGAGCTATTTAGCAGAACGATTGTCAAGGTGTATATTAAAGTTACATAGTTAAACAATTATGTGAATGTAGCAGTTTAATAACACTTTCTTTGGAGAATCTGGAGAGAGATATTTCCAGCCATATACAGACTCTTCAGAATTAGCTTTAAGATCGCATCTAAATCATACGAGAAACGTCTCTTTCTAACTGCTCCACTGTGTGTTCGTTCACCTTAGGAAGTTTCATCTATGTTTAGATTCTGCGAGTTAGAAACACGTTTCTCCAAAAACCGGCGTTTCGATATTCCTGAGTGAATGGGAGTAAAGGATGTAATGAGAAATATCTGGCTCTAAAACAAAAACGGACCTATGTATCAGAATGATTGTCAAGGTGTATATTAAACTTACAGAGTTAAACAATTGTGTGAATATAGCAGTTGAATAACCCTTTCTTTGGAGAATCTGGAAAGAGATATTTCCAGCCATATACAGACTCTAAAGAATTAGCTTTAATATCTCATGTAAACATACGAGAAACAACTCTTTAAACCTACTCCACTGTGTGTTCGTTCACCTTGGAAGCTGCAACTCTGTTTAGATTCAGCGAGTTAGAAACACGTTTCTCCATAAAGCTGCGTTTGGATATTCCAGAGTGAAAGGGAGTATAGGGTTTAATGAGAAATATCTGGCTCTAAAACAAAAACGGAGCTATGTAGCAGAATGATTGTCAAGGTGTATGTTCAACTTATAGAGTTAAACAGATGTGTGAATGTAGCAGTTCAGAAACACTTTCTTTGGAGAATCTGAAAAGAGATAATTCCAGCCATATACAGGGTCATAAGATTTAGCGGTAAGATCGCGTCTAAACCACAGGAGAAACGTCTGTTTCAAACTGCTCTGCTGTGTTTGGTTCACATTATTAAGTTGCGTCTGTGTTTGGTTCAGCGATTTAGAAACAGGTTTCTTCTAAAAGCTGCGTTTGGATATTCCTGGGTTATTGGGAGTATAGGGTTTAATGAGAAATATCTGGCTCTGAAACAAAAACGGAGCTATGTAGAAGAATGATTGTCAAGGTGTGTATTCAACTTACAGAGTTAGACAGATGTGTGAATGTAGCAGTTCTGAAACCCTTTCCTTGGAGAATCTGGAAAGAGTATTTCCAGCTATATACAGGCTCACATAAGTTAGCTATAAGATCGAGTCAAAGCCACAGGAGAAACGTCTATTTCCAACTGCTCTGCTCTGTGTTCGTTCACCTTAGGAAGTTGCATCTATGTTTAGATTCAGCGAGTTAGAAACACGTTTCTTCTAAACTCTGCGTTTGCATATTCCTGAGTGACTGGGAGTATAGGGTGCAATGAGAAATATCTGCTGTAAAACAAAAACGGAGCTATGTAGAAGAATGATTGTCAAGGTGTATATTCAACATATAGAGTTAAACAGATATGTGAATGTAGCAGTTCAGAAACCCTTTCTTTGGAGAATCTGGAAAGAGATATTTCCAGCCATAAACAGGCTCATAAGTATTAGCGGTAAGATCGCGTCTAAACCACAGGAGAAACGTCTCTTTCAAACTGCTCTGCTGTGTGTTCGTTGACCTTAGGAAGTTGCATCTATTTTTCTATTGAGCTAGTTAGAAACACGTTTCTTCTAAAAGCTACGTGTCGATATTCTTGAGTGAATGGGAGTATACAGTGTAATGAGAAATATCTGGCTCTAAAACAAAAGCGGAGCTATGAAGCAGAATGATTGCCATGGTGTATATTCAAATTAGAGAGTTAAACAGATATGTGAATGTAGCAGTTCTGAAAACCTTTCTTTCAAGAATCTGGAAAAAGATATTTCCAGCCATATACAGGCTCATAAGAATTAGTGCTAAGATCGCGTCTAAACCACAGGAGAATCCTCTCTTTCAAACTGTTCTCTTATGTGTTCTTGCACCTTCGGAAGTTGTATCTATGTTTAGGTTCAGCGAGTTAGAAACACGGTTCTTCTAAAAGCTGCGTTTATATTTTCCTGAGTGAATGGGAAAAATGAGTGAAATGAGAAATACCTGGCTCTAAAACAAAAGCGGAGCTATGTGCTAGAATGACTGTCAAGGTGTATATTAAACTTACAGAGTTAAACAATTGTGTGAATGTAGCAGTTCACTAACCATTTCTTTGGAGAGCATGGAAAGAGATATTTCCAGCCATATACAGACTCTTAAGAATTGGCTTTAAGATCGCATCTAAATCATACGAGAAACGTATCTTTCAAACTGCTCCACTGAGTGTTCATTCACCTTAGGAAGTTGCATCTATGTTTAGATTCTGCGAGTTAGAAACACGTTTCTCCAAAAAGCTGCGTTTGGACATTCCTGAGTTAATGGGAGTATACGGTTTAATGAGAAATATCTGGCTCTACAACAAAAACTGGGCTATGTAGTAGAATGATTGTCAAGGTGTATGTTCAACTTACAGAGTTATACAGATGTGTGAATGTAGCAGTTCAGAAACACTTTCTTTGGATAATCTGGAAAGAGATAACTCCAGCCATATACAGGCTCATAAGATTTAACGGTAAGATCGCGTGTAAACCAAAGGAGAAACGTCTCTTTCAAACTGTTATGCTGTGTTTGGATCACATTAGGAAGTTGCATCTATGTTTAAATTCAGCGAGTTAGAAACAGGTTTCTTCTAAAAGCTACTTTTAGATATTCCTGGGTTATTGTGAGTATAGGGTGTAATGAGAAATATGTGGCTCTAAAACAAAAACGGGGATATGTAGAAGAATGATTGTCAAGGTGTGTATTCACCTTACAGAGTTAGTCAGATGTGTGAATGTAGCAATTCAGAAACCCTTTCTTTGGAGAATCTGGAAAGAGATATTTCCAGCCATAAACAGGCTCATAAGTATAAGCAGTAAGATCGCGTCTAAACCACAGGAGAAACGTCTCTTTCAAACTGCTCTGCTCTGTGTTCGTTCACCTTAGGAAGTTGCATCTATGTTTAGATTCAGCGAGTTAGGATCACGTTTCTCCAAATAGCGGCGTTTGGATATTCCTGAGTGAATGGGAGTACAGGGAATAATGAGAAATATCGGGCTCTAAAACAATAACGCAGCTATGTAGCAGAATGATTGTCAAGGTGCATATTCAACTTAGAGACGTAAACAGATATGTGAATGTAACAGTTCAGAAAACCATTCTTTGGAGAATCTGGAAAGAGATATTTCCAGCCATATACAGAATCTTAAGAATTCATTTTAAGATCGCGTCTAAACCACAGGAGAATCGTCTGTTTCAAACAGCTCTGCTGTGTGTTCGTTCACCTTCAGAATTTGCATCTATGTTTAGATTCAGCCAGTTAGAAACACGTTTCTCCGAAAAGCGGCCTTTGGATATTCCTGAGTGAATGGGCTTATAGGGTTTAATGAGAAATATCTGGCTCTAAAACAAAAACGGAGCTATGTAGCGGAATGATTGTCAAGGTGTATCTTCAACTCACAGAGTTTAACATATGTGTTAATGTAGCAGTTCAGAAACACTTTCTTTGGAGAATCTGGAAAGAGATAATTCCTGCCATATACAGGCTCATAAGAATTAGCTTTAAGATCGCATCTAAATCACAGGAAAAACGTTTCTTTCAAACTGCTCTGCTGTGTGTTCGTTCACCTTCGGGAGTTGCATCTATGTTTAGATTGAACGAGTTAGAAACACGTTTCTCCAAATAGCGGCATTTGGATATTCCTGAGTGAATGGGAGTATAGGGTGTAATGAGAAATATCGGTTTCTAAAACAAAAACGGAGCTATGTAGCTGAATGATTGTCATGGTGTATATTCAACTTAGAGAGGTAAACAGATATGTGAATATAGCCGTTCAGAAAACCTTTCTTTGGAGAATCTGTAAAGAGATATTTCCAGCCACATACAGGCTCATAAGAATTAGCTTAAAGATAACGTCTAAACCATAGGAGAAACGTCTCTTTCAAACAGCTCTGCTCTGTGTTCGTTCTCCTTAGGAAGTTGCATCTATGTTTAGGTTCAGTGAGTTAGAAACACGTTTCTTCTAAAATCTGCGTTTGGATATTCCTGAGTGAATGGGAGTTTAGGGTGTAATGAGAAATATCTGTCTCTAAAACAAAAACGGATCTATGTAGCTGAATGATTATCAAGGTGTATATTCAACATATAGAGTTAAACAATTGTGTGAATGTAGCAGTTCACTATCCCTTTCTTTGCAGAATCTGGAAAGAGATATTTGCAGCCATATACAGACTCTTAAGAATTAGCTTTAAGATCGCGTCTAAACCACAGGAGAAACGTCTCTTTCAAACTGCTCTGCTCTGTTTTCGTTCACCTTAGGAAGTTGCATCTATATTTCAATTCAGCGAGTTAGAAACACGTTTCTTATAAATCTGCGTTTGGATATTCCTGAGTGAATGGGAGTATAGGGTGTAATGAGAAATATGTGGCTCTAAAACAAAAACGGAGCTATGTAGCTGAATGAATGTCATGGGTATATTCAAAATATAGAGTTAAACAGATGTCTGAATGTAGCAGTTCAGAAACCCTTTCTTTGTAGAATCTGGAAAGAGATATTTCCAGCCATAAACAGGCTCATAAGAATTAGTGGTAAGATCGCGTGTAAACGACAGGAGAAACGTCTATTTCAAACTGCTCTTCTGTGTGTTCGTTGACCTTATGAAGTTGCATCTATGTTTCGATTCAGCGCAATAGAAACACCTTTCTGCTAAAAGCTGCGTGTCGATTCTCTTGAGTGAATGGGAGTATACAGTGTAATGAGAAATATCTGACTCTAAAAGAAAAACGGAGCCATGTAGCAGAATGATTGTCAAGGTGTATATGAAACTTACAGAGTTAAAAAATTGTGTGAATGTAGCAGTTGAATAACCCTTTCTTTGGAGAATCTGGAAAGAGATATTTCCAGCAATATACAGACTCGTAATAATTAGCCATAAGATCGCGTCTAAATCACATTAGAATCGTCCCTTTCAAACTGATCTCTTATGTTTTCATTCACCTTCGGAAGTTGCATCTATGTTTAGATACTGCGAGTTAAACACACGTTTCACCAAAAAGCGGCGGTTGGATATTCCTGAGTGAATGGGAGTATAGGGTGTAATGAGAAATATGTGGCTCTAAAACAAAAACGGAGCTATGTAGCAGAATTAGTGTCAAGGTGTATGTTCAACATACAGAGTTAAACATATGTGTGTATGTAGCAGTTCCGAAACAATTTCTTTGGAGAATCTGGAAACAGATATTTCCAACCGTATACAGTCTCCTAAGAATTAGCTATAAGATCGCATCTAAATCACATTAGAAACGTCTCTTTCAAACTGCTCCGCTGTGTGTTCGTTCACCTTCGGAAGTTGCATCTATGTTTAGATTCAGCGAGTTAGAAACACGTTTCTCCAATAAGCGGCGTATGGATATTCCTGAGTGAATGGGAGTATAGGTTGTAATGAGAAATATTGGGCTCTAAAACAACAACGGAGCTATGTAGCAGAATGTTTGTCAAGGTGTATATTCAACTTAGAGAGTTAAACAGATATGTGTATGTAGCAGTTCAGAAAACCTTTCTTTGGAGAATCTGGAAAGAGATATTTCCAGCCATATACAGGCTCCTAAGAATTAGCGGTAAGATCGCGTCTAAACCACAGGAGAATCGTCTCTTTCAAACTGCTCTCTTATCAGATCGTTCACCTTCGGAAGTTGCATGTATGTTTAGATTCAGCGAGTTAGAAACACGTTTCTTCTAAAAGCTGCGTTTGGATATTCCTGAGTTAATGGGAATAATGGGTTAAAATAGAAATATCTGGCTCTAAAACAAAAGCGGAGCTATGTAGCGGAATGATTGTCAAGGTGTATATTAAACTTACAGAGTTAAACAATTGTGTGAATGTAGCAGTTCACTAACACTTTCTTTGGAGAATCTGGAAAGAGATATTTCCAGCCATATATAGAGTCTTAAGAATTAGATTTAAGATCGCCTATAAGTCATATGAGAAACGTCTCTTTCAAACTGCTCAACTGTCTGTTCGTTCACCTTAGGAAGTTGCATCTATGTTTAGATTCTGCGAGTCAGACACACGTTTCTCCAGAAAGAGACGTTTGGACATTCCTGAGTGAATGGGAGTATAGGGTGTAAAGAGAAATATCTGGCTCTAAAACAAAAACGGAGCTATGTAGCAGAATTATTGTCAAGGTGTATGTTCAACATACAGACTTGAAACGATGTGTGAATGTAGCAGTTCCGAAACACTTTCTTTGGAGAATCTAGAAAGAGATAATTCCAGCAATATACAGGCTCATATGATTTAGCGGTTAGACCGCGTCTAACCACAGGAGAAACGTCTCTTTCAAACTGTTCTGCTGTCTTTGGTTAACATTAGAAAGTTGCATCTATGTTTAGATTCAGCGAGTTTGAAACAGGTTTCTTCTAAAAGCTGCGTTTGGATATTCCTGGGTTATTGGGGGTATAGGGTGTAATGAGAAATATCTGGCTCTAAAACAAAAGCGGAGCTATGTACAAGAATGATTCTCAAGGTGTGTATTCAACTTACAGAGTTAGAGAAATGTGTGAATGTAGCATTTCAGAAACCCTTTCCTTGGAGAATCTGGAAAGAGATATTTCCAGCCATAAACAGGCTGATAAGAATTAGCTTAAATATCACGTCTAAACCACAGGAGAAACGTCTCTTTCAAACTGCTCTGCTCTGTGTTCATTCACCTTAGGAAGTTGCATCTATGTTTAGATTCAGCGAGTTAGAAACAGGTTTCTTCTAAAACCTGCTTTTGGATATTCCTGGGTTATTGGGAGTATAGGGTGTAATGAGAAATATCTGGGTCTAAAACAAAAACGGAGGTATGTAGCAGAATGATTGTCAAGGTTTATGTTCAACTTACAGAGTTAAATAGATGTGTGAATATAGCAGTTCAGAAACACTTTCTTTGGAGAATCAGGAAAGCGATAATTCCAGCTATATACAGGCTCATAAGATTTAGTGGTAACATCGCGTCTAAACCACAGGAGAAACGTCTCTTTCAAACTGCTCTGCTGTGTGTTCGTTGACCTTAGGAAGTTGCATCTATGTTTCGATTCAGCGAGTTAGAAACACGTTTCGTCTAAAAGCTGCGTGTCGATATTCTTGAGTGAATGGGAGGACACAGTGCAATGAGAAATATCTGGCTCTAAAGCAAAAACGGAGCTATGTAGAAGAATGATTGTCAAGGTGTATATTAAACTTACAGAGTTAAACAATTATGTGAATGTAGCAGTTGAATAAACCTTTCTTTCGAGAATCTGGATAGAGATATTTCCAGCCATGTACATTCTCCTAAGAATTAGCTTTAAGATCGCATATAAGTCACAGGAGAAACTTCTCTTTCAAACTGCCCTGCTGTGTGTTCGTTCACCTTCGTACGTTGCATCTAGTTTAGATTCAGCGAGTTAGAAACACGTTCCTCCAAATGGCGGCGTTTGGATATTCCTCAGTGAATGTGAGTATAGGGTGTAAAGAAAAATGTCGTTCTCGAAATCAACAACGGAGCTACGTAGCAGAATGTTTGTCAAGGTGTATATTCAACTTAGAGAGTTAAACAGATATGTGAATGAAGCAGTTCAGAAAACCTTTCTTTGGAGAATCTGGAAAGAGATATTTCCAGCCATATACAGGCTCCTAAGAATTAGCGGTAAGATCGCGTCTAAACCACAGGAGAATCGTCTCTTTCAAGCTGACGTCTTATGTGTTCGTTTACCATCGAAAGTTGCATCTATGTTTAGATTCAGCGAGTTAGAAACACGTTTCTTCTAAAAGATACGTTTGGATATTCCTGAGTGAACGGGAATAATGGGTGTAATGAGAATTATCTGGATCTAAAACAAAAGCGGAGCTATGTAGCAGAATGATTGTCAAGGCGTATATTAAACTTACAGAGTTAAACAATTGTGTGAACGAAGCAGTTCACTAACCGTTTCTTTGGAGAATCTGGAAAGAGATATTTCCATCCATATACAGGCTCCTAAAAATTAGCTGTAAGATCGCATCTAAATCACAGGAGAAACGTCTCTTACAAACTGCTCCGCTGTGTGTTCGTTCACCTTAGGAAGATGAATCTATGTTTAGATTCAGCGAGTTAGAAACACGTTTCTCCAAATAGCGGCGTTTGGATATTCCTGAATGAATGGGAGTATAGGGTGTAATGAGAAATATCGTGCTCTAAAACAAAAAAGAAACTACGTAGCAGAATGATTGTCAAGGTGTATATTCAACTTAGAGATTTAAACAGATATGTGAATGTAGCAGTTCAGAAAACCTTTCTTTGGGGAATCTGGAAAGAGATATTTTCAGCCATATACAGGCTCCTAAGAGTTAGCGGTAAGATCGTGTCTAAACCACAGGAGAATCGTCTCTTTCAAGCTGCTCTCTTATGTGTTTGTTCACCTTCGGAAGTTGCATCTATGTTTAGATTCAGCGAGTTAGAAACACGTTTCTTCTAAAAGCTGCGTTTGGATATTCCTGAGTGAATGGGAATAATGGGTGTAATGAGAAATATCTGGCTCTAAAACAAAAGCGGAGCTATGTAGCAGAATGATTGTCAAGGTGTATATTAAACTTACAGAGTTAAACCATTGTTTGAATGTAGCAGTTCACTAACGCTTTCTTTGGAGAATCTGGAAAGAGATATTTCCATCCATATACAGGCTCCTAAGAATTAGCTTTAAGATTACATCTAAATCACAGGGGAAGCGTCTCTTCCAAATTGCTCCGCTGTGTGTTCGTTCACCTTAGGAAGATGCATTTATGTTTAGATTCAGCGAGATAGAAACACGTTTCTCCAAATAGGGGCGTTTGGATATTCCTGAGTGAAAGGGAGTATAGGTTGTAATGAGAAATATCGGTCTCTAAAACGAAAACGGAGCTATGTAGCAGAATGATTGTCAAGGTTTATATTCAACTTAGAGAGTTAAACGGATATGTGAATGTAGCACTGCAGAAAACCTTTCTTTGGAGAATCTGGAAAGAGATATTTCCAGCCATATAGAGGCTCCTAAGAATTAGCGGTAAGATCGTGTCTAAACCACAGGAGAATCGTCTCTTTCAAATTGCTCTGCTGTGTTTGGTTCACATTAGGAAGTTGCATCTATGTTTAGATTCAGCGAGTTAGAAACACGTTTCTTCTAAAAGCTGCGTTTGGATATTCCTGAGTGAATGGAAATACTGGGTGTAATGAGAAATATCTGGCTCTACAACAAAAATGGAGCTATGTAGCAGAAATATTGTCAAGTTGTATGTTCAACTTACAGAGTTAAACAGATGCGTGAATGTAGCAGTTCAGAAACACTTTCTTTGGAGAATCTGGAAAAAGATAATTCCAGCCATATACAGGCTCATAAGATTTAGCGGTAAGATCGAGTCTAAACCACAGGAAAAACGTCTCTTTCAAACTGCTCCGCTCTGTGTTCGTTCACCTTCGGAAGCTCCATCTATGTTTAGATTCTGCGAGTTAGAAACAGGTTTCTTCTAAAAGCTGCATTTGGATATTCCTGGGTTATAGGGATTATAGGGTGTAATGAGAAAAATCTGGCTCTAAAACAAACACGGAGCTATGTAGAAGAATGATTGTCAAGGTGTGTATTCAACTTACAGAGATAGACAGATGTGCGAAAGTAGCAGTTCAGAATCCCTTTCCTTGGAGAATCTGGAAAGAGATATTTCCAGCCATAAACAGGCTCATAAGAATTAGCTTTAAGATCGCGTCTAAACCACAGGAGAAACGTCTCTTTCAAACTTCTCTGCTCTGTGTTCGTTCACCTTAGGAATTTACATCTATGTTTAGATTCAGCGAGTTAGAAACACGTTTCTTCTAAAACCTGCGTTTGGATATTCCAGAGTGAATGGGAGTATTGGGTGTAATGAGAAATATCTGTCTCTAACAAAAACGGAGCTATGTAGCTGAATGATTGTCAAGGTGTATATTCAACATATAGAGTTAAACAGATGTGTGAATATAGCAGTTCAGAAACCCTTCCTTTGGAGTATCTGGAAAGAGATATTTCCAGCCGTACACAGGCTCATAAGATTTAGCGGTAAGATCGTGTCTAAACCACAGGAGAAACGTCTCTTTCAAGCT
>NW_022438506.1:0-13397 GCF_009761245.1 Sapajus apella
GGTATGCTTGAGGCCACATTCAAGTAGTCCACCATGATACGTGAGAGATGGGCAAGGAGGAACAAACAGGCACAGCTCCACCTGCATGGCTTTGTACACCCTGTTAAACAGGCTCTGGCCCTCACAGATGAGCTCACAGCCATTTTCCCGGAAGCCTGCAGGGCCCCCAGGGTGGTGAGTTCAGGAACTAGGTGAGAAGAGCCCTTCTGCTTCCACCCAGCCCCACCTTACCATGCATTCTGCTAAACTTTGGCCTGCCTGTGCTAGAAGAAATGAAAGGCATTTGAGGCCCTAGGGTTCACGTGCTTGACTATAGAAAGTTTGTGAGCCATATCCTCCTTAATGAAGATGGGCTTATGGTGGTTGACAAAGCTTTACTCCTTCAATAGGATCTGGGAGGTGAACCCAACTCCCACAGGCAGCCTCAGCCTCAGGTTCAGATGGCCAGCAACTCTCAACTAATTCATGTGCATAGAGATCACCACCATGAGAAAGCTACTTCCCCAAGACACTGGTCCAGAAGTGAGGAGCCGACAGGGCTGTGGCATAGCAGGAACACAGTGAACCATGCCCACATGGATTCTGTTTTCTGTGACATCACCCACAGCATCATTATCATCTGCAGACTGTTGGTCTCCATAACCTGGCCCATGATCTCACTGTGGAGGAGTCGGGGGGGGGTGTTCTGAGCATCCCAGCACCATATCAACTTCCTTACCATAGGTTTTCCACCTTGCCCCAGGAGCCTCTCTCAGCCAATCTCAACCTCCAACACCTAGAGCAATCTATTCTCAGCCCTACTTTCAAAAACAAGTGGTCTCCCACAGCCACCCCCTCCTCTCTCTTTTCCTAATGCCACTGACCTGTGACTGCAGGCCCTAGAACCATCTGGGAGTTGGCAGACCACTGCTCCATCTGCCCAATACCACTGATTTCACCACCTCTGTCCAGCCCCAGCTGCACTGCACACATACAAGTTGAGGTTGAAGTAGAAGTAGCTCCTGGTCTCTGGCAGATGCTCTTTCAGTGCTCCTGAGGAGCTATGACATCCCAGACTGTGTTATCCACAGCTTCTGCAAGCAGTTTTTCTTCCTCTTGTTCCCTGTCTTGGAGGGCAGCTCATCAGCAGCAGGTTGGCCACAGGGTTGGGGTAGAAGCTCAAGAAGCAGTTAAGAAAGTGGCAGATGGTGGCTGAGAGGCCCAAGAGCCTTACTTTCTGCAAGGGATGTTTTATTTTGTTTCTGTTATGTCCAAATCTTCTGATGCAAAAATATGTTGGCTGAAGTCAAAACGGCCTTCAGTCCCAGCCCAAGCTCTTTTCTGATGCCACACACCACCCAGGGGGGCTCTGGCCATCTTGGAAGTAGAGTAACGACATCTGTAAGTATGTCCTGAAATGTGCTTATATAATGAGTGATGACCTCTCCACTGCTAACTTTCTGGAAAGATTTAAAGAGGGAAGTCTTGATCAAATTCCAAGACCCCATCTTTTCCCACCCATTTCCCAGCACAGCAGTCACCACTCACAGAGATGTGGTCCAGCTGGTTGCAGACCAACCTTCAGAGCACCAGGGTCTGCACCTTGTTCAGGCAGCACATGTTGATGCCATACTGGCACATCACATTGACACGTGTAGCCCCATCTATAAGCAACACCATGTTTTCTCCTCATCCCAAAACTGCAAGCTACAAAGAAGTCAGGCTCCAGTCCCATGTCCTCTGCTTCTGCCTCCCTCACTATTAACAGTGGAATGTGGCTGCCCTGGGCTCTAAGGGAAGGAGGAGAATAGGACTTTAGCTCCCAGTGAGGATAGATGAGAAGAGAAACAGTAGCAGTGAGGATGTGAGAATTTACCCCAGCCTCTGTACAAGCATGGGACAAGCAGTTCTCCTTTCAAAGGGATACAGAGCAGGGATTGTGGGCAAAACACTGAGAGCCCAACTGGTAGCAGAGACTCTTCTTTGGCCACGTGGGAAGAAACAAAGGTACCTACTTGGAGCTGCCATGTTACCCCCATCTTTATGTTCTGAGGCTCAGAGTCTCCACAGTCTGAACTTGGCCTGCTGCCTTGGTAGAGAATGAACACCCATCATTGCAGGACCCATGCACAGAGACTGTGGAATGAGAAGAATGAAAACCTCCCACCACACAGGACTCAGAGGACCAGATACTCAGCCTCCAGCCTGCATGGTAGGATCAGCAGAGCAGAGCCTGTGACTGATGCTTTCCTTGACCTCTCGAGGTAAGGTTTCTCATTTGTAGAATGTAGACTTTAGAAAATCTAAAATCCCTCCTTTGAATGGTCTACAAGCTTCCAAATCAGATATGGATGAGGCACCAGGGCCTGCTACAGAATTTCTAAGCAATGCGCCTGCTTACCCCAGGGCCCCTTCCTTACCAAACTGAAGGTGTGTCAGGAGAGCAAAAAGGCAGCCACATTTTTTAGCAGCTGCTTCTGGTCCTGAAGTTTGTTCCAGGACGACTTGCAAAAGTGAACTTCGGGGGAGAGATAAAACACAAGCTTGAGCCAGGCAGAATGGAGGTAGGGGTGGCAAGGCAGAGGCTTCCGTGGGCTGGTGGGAGCTCAAATGGACAGAGAAGCCCACCAGCACTGAGGACCTCAGATCCCCCCATAAAGGTCTGAATTGCCCTAAAGTGTTCCTGCACTGATTAGCCCTCACCCCTTGCCTGGTGAAACAATGTCAGCATTCAAGTTAATTTCAAAGCTTGTGTTTCTTATGGAGCCCAGTGCATTGTATGCATTTCACATCACCTCTTGGCCCAAGGGTCTGCTATAGAGATAGGTCCTGATAAAAGAAAACTCCATTCTGCCATTAGTGGACTGGGCTGCCCCTAGCCTTAACTTCCACCTCCTTGCAGAGATGCCTATCTGCTTCTCTCAGGGGCTGGGTCATGAGCTCCCAGCAAAAACCAGCTGCTGATACAAGCTGAAGGCTCTTCAATGGAATTCACAGCAGCCCTGCCTCTGCTGTCACCTGAAGTGATGGTCTCTGCCAGTTCCTCCACTCTGGCCAGGCTGCTAGCACTGCTGCCCTCCCCATCACTTCCTACCTCAGGTCCCGTAGGGCCTTCAGGCTTGAACTGCAAAGAAGGAGGACTGCTGTTTTCCAGGGAAGTCAGGTTCTTTAGCTCACTGGATTTCTGCTGCATCAGCTGCAGGGCAGTGGCTTTATGAGGAGAAACTTCCTGGTAGCAGACCAGGCAGAGCAGGGGATGGAAAATGATATTGAGGAACTTTGTTAGTCTGGCAAATTTCTGCTGGCTGCAGAAATCAAAGTCAGGCCCCAGGCTCCTGGCCTGCTGGAATTGAGATATATTAGAGCCGGACACCCTATAGGCATAGGGACACATCTTGCCCAGTGTGCAAATGTCAATGCGTGCATGCACATACCCAACAGTAAAAGGTCACAGCAAAACTAAAATATCCTGACAGAAAGACATAGTCAGAGTAGGAGGTAGGGAGGAGATAGGCTTCTCATTCAGGCCAGAGCTCCCAATAGTGGCAGGAATGCCACAGGCATGTTGAGAGAGTTGCTTGTGGAATAGAACATTTGATGTGGCCAACTCCTAGGCCCTAAACATCAGCAGCACCAACACCTCACACCCCACCTGCCAGACCCTGACATTGAGACACTTGCAACTACCCACATGACTTCCAAATGCTCCTTAAGAGCACAGCATTGCTCCAATTAGGTCCCTGGCTTGGCAGCTTGCTACTTGGAAGCCGATGTAAAGCTTGTAATCTGTATATTTGAGATCCTGATGGGAGGGTGAGTTGGGAGTTAGAAGACCCTCTAGTGAGTGTGTTCAGAGTAAGCCCTTCTGCACTGTCCTGACCTTTTTTATTCAAGGAAGCAGCCCCTGAACAACCGAGAGTGTTTATATCCCTCGCAGAGTGCAGCCAGCCCCAGCGCTGGGCTTGCCAGTTTCCTCCTTACCTGTAGCCCTAGTGTGTGAAGATATCCACCATCTCCTGCATACATAGCAAAAATGGTTCCATGGGGCACTGGGAAAGCCAGCGTGGGAGACTCTTTGGGCAGTTCCTTGCTGGACACAGGCAGAAAGTGAAGGTTGGGGGGAAGGTAAGCATCAGGTAAAGGATATAGTGGTGTCCTTTGTTTCCACCTTTGATGATGTCCTTTCATCTAAACAAGAAGCAGAGCTCTACCTCTTTGTCACAATTACTGAGTAACAAATAGTTACAGGGTCTTGAGAAGCTAACTCATGCATTCCAGCAACCCAAGGTATAGGTGGTGCAACACCACTATCTTAGCTATTCTCTCCACATTCTCAACAAAGTTCCCATCATCTCAAGATTCCTGTTTTTCTTGCTGACAAGCTGCAAGGTCACAGGGCAAGATAACACCCAAAGAATGAACAATGCATTTCTCAAAATGCTATTTTTCAAATGTAACATATATCACAAGACATGTTACAAATTAACTAACTGTTCTTTGTTCTGACATCTGTAAACCTGTTAGCTGCTACATTATCCTGGATGTGTAAAAAGCACCCCATTTTCTTTCTCAGGGCTCAGCCTTTGATGCTAATCCACTGAGCTGGTGGCCGCCTTAATAAAATCCTCCTGTTTCACACATTTGGTCTCTGTCTTCTGGGTATTCTGTAACAGTATGTGCAGTCACTCTTTAGGTCATTGTTGGGCTCTACATAGGCAGCTACATTCCCACAAGTCCTTGTAGTTGCTGCAAACATTAAAGCCAAGGCTGAAGTTGTTTCAGATAAACATCTGAACCTTGATCTTCTCACTGGGGTTGATGGCCACAACGTTGACTCAATGAGAGCCACAGCACATCTCACAGCTGCCATTCTGAAGTCACTATGCACCTAGGAGGGGCCAAGATTGGAAGGCTAAGAGGCCCCACCTACTAGAACCACAAGCTGCATCCATCTGGCCAAGCTTGCCTAAATAGCGCAGGCAACCAGACCTGCCTTGGAAAACCAAGGCCCTAGCCTCCGTTTCTTTGTATTTAGAAAGGGTAAAGAAAATCAATTTTTGAAAAAACTAAAAACTTATACTTAAAGAGAGCTTGATGATTAACAAGGAGTGTGAGGACCAGAGCTCATTTAGAATCCACCAGTTCTTTGCAGGGTGAACATGGACAGGTAATCTCTCAGACCTAGTTTTCTCATCTATAAAACAGTGATGATGAAACTACTGACATTCAAAAGTCCAAAAGATTACAGGAAATAATTCTAGTAAACCCCTTGCCACCATACCTGGTAAAGTTAGTACCCAAGAAGTTAAGTTTATGAGAGGTTTTGTGGGTTTTTTTGAGACGGAATCTTACTGTCACCCAGGCTGAAAGGCAGTGATGGAATCAGGTCTCACTGTATCCTCAATCTCCCTGGCTCAGGTGATCCTCCCAATCTAGCCTTTCAAGCAGCTGGAACTATACATGCACACAACCACACCTACATAAAGTTTTTGAATTTTTTGTAGATACACCATTTTGCCTTATTGCCCAGGGTGACCTCAAACAACTGGGCTCAAGAAATCTTCCTACTTCCTCAGCTCCCCAAAGTGTCAGGATTACAGGTATGAGACACTGTGTCCCACAGCAATTTGATTTTTTAAGCAACTATTGTTTTCTCCTATCCCTTAGTATTAGCACTAAGAACTTTTAAACCCCAGCAAGCTGAAAGTGCTATGCAAATGAGCTCTTGCTCAAAAGGACCATGGTTGGGCAGTGGGTGCTTAGGTGAGCACCCCATGATGGCGAGAGAAGGGTGGGATGCTGGATGACCCTGGCCACTCAACCCACTTCTTCCAGGGATCCAAAGTGTCAAAGTGGTTGGAATAGGTACTGAGGTGTTTCCTTTGTCAGGAAGCAGAAGGCTAGAAGGCCTTCAGGGAACACTGACAAGCCATTAGGGTGCCTGTCAAAGATGGGCTCATTTCAGCTTCTCTTTTCTCCTGTCCAAAAAGAAAACCTACCAACAGGCAGCAGATGGGCCTGAGGCTATTAGTCACCAGGAGCTGTGGGCACAGTGAATATGGCTGTTTATTAAAGTAGCCACTCAGGCAGGTTCTTGTAGGGCAGTTCTCTCATCACTTAACTTCTGAACCAACCTTCCACCAAGCAAAGCCAGGTGTCAGATTGAACCCAAGATTCTCCTCTGCATCCCACACCCTCCCTCATGCCACTGCACAGTCCTTCATTTTGGCCACTGTAGACCTTCAATATCTGTGCCAGTTGTCACCCTTCTGTCTCAATCACACTCTCTCAAAGCCTGAGGCAAAATTCCCAAGAACCACAAATATGCACGAGGACTGCTCCCTTCTAGAGACTCCATAGCCCTGGGCAGGGCAAAGCTAAACTTTCAGCAAGTGCGCAGCCATGCCTCAAAGAGAAAACTTGCCTGACTAACAACAGAGCAGAAAGAAACAGGAGAGGCAGTGGTTGGTCACCTTTCAAGAAGCAGAAAGAGGAAGGGTAGATAGGAGGAAAATCTTCCCTCAACTGTGTCCCTGAGAAAGGCTTTGCTGGCTGGCAAGCCCTCGGAATGAGGGAAGAGGAAGGAAGTGCCCCACCCTAATATGAAATAGCAGTTTTGAGCTCTGAGATCCCAGAAATGAGGAGTCAGAGGTTGGATCTAAATTGGCAGCCTGTGGTCTTTGGTGTTTCTAAAATGAGTAGGACATAAGGAAGGGAGGAAAGACAAGGAAAGGTGGCCACACCCTCTACTCTTTCTTCACCAAGCCCCAGGATTCTACCACCCCCAGGAGGCACCTATTCCCTGATTAGATTTCAAAGGAATGTGTCTGGTTCCCCAGGAGCTTCCTTTCCCCAGGACAGCCTGTTCTCCCCTCATCCTTTCTCCCAGGAACTCCAAAAGTCTCCACACCACTGGATGAAGGTCAAGTAATATCCTCAGTGAGAGGCTAGCCACCTGCTTTATGAGGCCCTCAGTGCTCATGAGGCACACAACGGCCACTCTCTTCGGGGGTCTGGTGTCTCAGGATGTCCATGGCAGCAAGGCAGCTAGCTCTCTGGCCCAAGCCCAACACCACCTGTGTCTCTCATTTTAGCCTATGATACTAGCACTGACCTAATGTAGTGGCAGACCCAGAGCTGCAACTTCTGCTTCCTTTGGGTTTCAGTGTGGCCAGGTCATCCAGCACAGCCCCAGGAAGGACACACTCCCCTGCCTTGTATCTCACCCTAGGTTGGCCAGAAGGACACCAGAAGGCTCTGGTGGTTTCAGAGTCATAGATGGAGCTCCTATCAGCACTCAGGCCCAACTACCTATACACCCCAGAAAGGAGTCACTGTTGGCAAAGCTGCTGGGGGTGGGGGGCAGGAGAACTGAGCATTTTAGGTGCCTGGAACCCTCATGATCAAGAGCCTAGGGGATTGGCTTGCAGGGGCAGGGCCAAGCAAATGGGTCCTCTTCTCATCTTCCAGTGGGGTAGGGCAGGACTACTTCAGCCAGCTGCTGGCAACAGCTGATGCAGACCTGAGACAAGGCCATAAAGCAGCTGCCCCAGTCCACCAATCACACACACTGAGCACCCTGCTTTCCTCCGTGGTCAAGTGGCTGACTGGAGCCTCTGCCTCCTGATGCCCCTGCAAATGACCTGGTAGCCATCCACTTCCAGAGAGTCATCAGTTCTGTTGGGAGGGAAAGAAATCCACCCCTGGGGAACAATTGCACCCACATTTCAACCCTCCAAGAACAAAGCTCCATTTTTTTCTTTCCCACAGCCCCTGCACTTCTAGGAGAAAACCAAGTCTTTCTCAGGGGAGAAGAGTTGACAGCCAGAGGCCAACAGCTGCATGACTGGGGAGAAGGAGCTAAGCCTCACCAGGGCTCTTTCCCAGGGCCTCTGACATATTGTCAGGACCCAATCAGGACTGCTCCAAAATCCGTTCGAACCAAGGTGGTGATGGGAGCCAGGCTTCACTTTAGTTCCTGGTCCTCCATGTGCAGGGACCCAGGCAGACCATGAGCCTCTGTATAGCCCCACAAAGAGTTCTGGGCCTCAATGACCAGATGGTAATTGTGAATGTGGCCAGGCCTAGGCAGACCCCCTCGCTTGCTCCCTCCACAAATACAACCTGACATTCTGGAGAAAGTGGTGGGTCAGGGCAGTCTGGAAATAACCCCAGAGGAGTGCTTACAATCACCTCCACTCTGCTTACCATACAGCTAATATCTAGCTAGACCAGGTCCAAAGCTGCTCTATAAATCAGCTTGTTTTTGCTATCTCTCTTGAGGAGACTGAGTCTCTGGAAGGCTTGTAAGTGAGCTGCTTAAGGTCACAGAGGAAGTAAGCAGTGAAGCCAGGTTAAGAGAAAAATTGGGTTTGTCAGACACCCAAGCCCATGCCTTTGAGTTCCACTCACTGGGGAAGCCTGACTGAAGCACTAAGAGCTAAGCAGCACTTCTTTGGGTCTCTAGGCTTCAGGACTCTTCCTAGGAGGTAGATCTATCTCCATTATGGGATTCCTCACAAGTTTCTACAACCTTGGGTAAATAACCCTTCCTCTGCTATCCCAAGGAGCACTTCTGAGGACCTGAGTTTCAAGGAAAGAGAAAAAGGAGGCCCTCTAAAGAATGAGAAAGGGTTGCCCTAATAGCACTCTGCACACATGCGCACCCACACACATACACACACACACATGTTTGCATGCGTGAACACATACACAGTATTAATTGAGCAAATTAGAGTGAAGAGATAAAACACATTCTTGTCCTAGCCTGGAAGAATAGGGAATCCCATAGGCAGCAGACAGAAGGAGGTAGAAAAATACTTAGGCCATCCCAGATGACCTGTGTGCCTCTCCAGCCTGGAATGGACTTATCTGTGGACTTTGCCAGGGCCAGCCCTAGCCCTGGTGAGGTTCCCAAAGATTCATCACTCCTTTCCAGGAAACAGGGCTTCAAGGAAAGGGAATGAGGACAAGTAGGCAGCCAATTGAAGACCCTAAGATGGTGGCACCCTGTTTTCCTCCTTCCTGTTACAACCAGGTCAGAAGTAGGTCTTCAGAGTCTAAAAATAATCAAGAGTTTCTCAACCTGCTCTGCCCAGATTACATCTAAGGAAATTTTAGAATCCTGTTGGGGAGCTCTCTTAAGCCCCTAAACTCATGTCTCATCTTCCAGCGTTCTTTTTTCCCATTCTGTACCTGAATGCTACGGAGCCCTCCCCTAGGCAGAAGGAACTGGAAACACCACTGTGAACTTTAAAAATCTGCCTTATTTCCAAGAAGGTAACAAACATGTCCATAATCCCCAAAAGCCTTGATCACCTGTTCTTTGAGAGGATTGAAGAGCCTTCCCCAGCTGTGTCCTGAAATCAAGTGTCACAGTTCTGATGCAGAGGTGGAATCATGCTGGAGGTCTGCATTAAGACCTCCTCCTTCTTTTAACCGATTGGGGCTGGCTGTAATATAAGTCCTGGCTATCTACATTAGCTTACCAGAAATTAGGAAGTTAAATATCCTACCACCTAATATGCTACCAATTTCCCCAATAGGAATATCACGTGCACTTTCACAGAAATCCTCCAACACCCTTGGGAGAAGACTAGGAGGCCTGCCTCAGCCTCCCAAATTGCTGGGATTACAGGCGTGACACACTGCACCCAGCCCCCAGTATTTAAAAATGGATAAAATAAGTTTGTTAGATAACTACATTAGAGAAAAAGTAATGCTTCTTTAGTGCTTCTAACTATATTTTGATGAAGAAGCATATAGTAAATTTTTAAATGCTTCATTTAGACTATGTGTGAACTTAGTTTGTTTGAATTAATAAAATAAGTGGTTTTAAATGATTTTACACTGATGTGCAAGGAAAGAAATGTTATCCTGCCACCAGTGTTAAACTATCCCACCCCACTTTATTCAAGACTGAGGATAATAGACAGTAAGAATATACTGTTGAGCAATACAGTGGAATGACTTCTGTAGTAATTTGTTTGTTCAGAGAAATTAAATAAATTGAAGACTATTATTTTAAAAGTTACATTTTGTATTTTTTATTCTGTTTGTATGTGCTTGGACTCAGCTCACAGGCATTATGGTAACTCTTACACGTGGACGAAGCCAAAAGAAAATATTTTGACTCTCATAGCTAGGGTAACAGATAAGGTCCTGGGCCTTCTATTTGTATAAAGGTCAAGGCAGATTATGACACCCATGCATATTGAATAAACTCCATTGATGTTATAGAGAGTGTCATAACATGACCCAGCACACAGGTGTGATTGGGAGTCTTGTAGGAACACACAGCTCAAAGTAGAAATTGTCACACACTCACATGTACACAACCCAAAACTGAGGTTGTGAATCTTACACCAAAAAGTTGGAATTATGACTCCCATATATGGATCCAGTCCACAGGAGAAATGGTGTCTCTCCCACCTAGGTTCAGCACACCATTAGGGCTCTGACTCCCCTACCAGTATACAGCTGAAATAAGGGATTGGGACGCTCATGTCAGGATGAAGTCCACTGTTGAGATTGTAACTCATATGCTTGGACCCAACTCACAGGAATTGTTGACTCTTGTACCTGAAGTGAGAAAATGTGTGGAAAATGTCTGGACTCTGCTCACAAGAGAGCTGTTAATACATCACTGGGCACAGCACCTAGGTCATACGTTCTTTCATCCTCCCTGGGCTCTTCCATCAGAGAAGATCCCTGGACCTTCCTGCAGGTGTAATTGTGACAATCACCTTTACCTAGAACCTTAGTGATTTGACTGGCCTTCTGGGATCATCCCAAAAATATCTGTGACATATACCTGGGCCAAGCACATAAGTAATGTGACTATTTTGCCTGGCTACCTCCGTCAAATAAATTTTGATATACACTCTACTGAGGAACTACAAGATGTACATCTTCTCTCCTGCCTGGACTCTGTCCACAGGTAAGATTGTGATATATCACAGCCTAGCACATAATGATATAATTGATTGCTCTACCATGTTTGTGCCCTGCATCTGAGAAGCATTATAACCTATCACTAGACCCAGCTCTCATGTAATAACATCTTTCATGCCTCGTCCTTATCCACAAGGAGCATTGTAATATATCTCTGGCAACATCACCTATGTGAAATAACCCTTTCTTTTGCCTTGGCCATGCCCTCAGGATGAATTGCAATATATGGCTGGGCCAAGCACCCAGGTGGTGTTACTTTCCTGCCTAGACCCTGCCCTCAGAGGATATTATGACATATTGCTGGACACAGCCCAAAGAGAATGTGACTCTTCTATTTTGCCTGGGCCCTGCATGCTGAGGAGATTTTGACACATTATTGAGGTCAGCATTTAGAAAATGTGACTCTTTTTTTATTTGCCTGGACCTGCTCACAAGGAGAATTTGGCAATGCTGTGTCCAACAGCTAGGTGATGTGACTCTACTTTTCTGCCTGAGCCCTACTCACAGGAAGCATTGTGACATATTGCTGGGCTCAACACCCAGAAGATGTGACTTTTCTGCCTGTGTGCTGCCCACAGGGGCATTGTAAAATATCTCTGGCCAATCACCTAAAGGATGTGACTCCCCTCACTTCTCTGGACTCTGCTCACAATAGAGATGTTGACACATAATTGGGCACAGCACCTAGGTCATATGCTCTTTCATCCTTCCTGGGCTCTTTCATCCTTCCTGGGCTCTTTCATCAGAGAAGACTGTGATGTTTCTCTTAGCCCAGCACTCAAGTGAGGTGACTCTCTTTTCTGGACCCTGCCCCCAGAGAGCATTGTGAAATATCTTGGGGATCCTCACCTACATAACACGACTTACTTCCGCTTCATGAGTTTTTCCCTCAAAAAGCAGTTGTGACATTTTACAAGGAGCAACACACAAATGATGTGACTTTTTTTTTTTTTTGGCCTGGACTCTGTCAACAGAAATAATTTTGACATATTGCTTGGCTAAACTCCTAGGTGAAATGACTGATCTCCTGCCCCAAATCCTGCCCACAGAGTGCATTGTGACATATTTCTGGGCCCAGCATAGAGGTATTCTGACTCTACTTTCTTAGTTCTGCTTAAAAATGACTGATGACATATCTTTGGGCCAAGAATCCAAGTTATGTGACCCTTCTCTCCTGTGTGGAAGCGTTTTACAGTTGGGATTGTAACATATTGCTGTGCCCAGCTTGAGGTGATATTATTCTTCTCCCAGGCCCCAGCCCACAGGTGGCATTGTGACATATCTCTGGGCCTACCACCTAGGTGATGTGACTCTGCTTTCCTGTGTGGACACTTCCCACAGAGGAATTGTAATGTATTTCTGGGCCCAGCTTCCAGGAGATGTAACTGTCCTGATTTGGACCTGTGCACAGGGAGCATTGTGACATATTGCTTGGCCAAGCAGTTGGGTGATATGACACTCCTGAATGGGCCATGCATTCAGATAGGATTGTGACTCATTCATCTTTGGGCCAATCACCTAGGCAATGTGTCTTTGCTCTACTGCCTGGACCTTGCCCCAGATAAGAGTTGTGATATATCACTGATCCAGCATCCAGGTAATGTGACTCTCATGTCTGGTCCCTGCCCACATGTTGAGATTAACTCGTGGTGGTTGGCAAAATGTTAGAAAAACATTAGGGAAAGTTATAAGATTATAGTCCCAATCCCTTTGGAAGGCTGAAAGGTGTTAATGGAATAGTCTGAAGGCATCCAGCTCTCAAGTTAGAACTTTAAGTCATAGAGTAAAGATAAGAATAACAAAAACTTCCCCAGTTAAGTCTGTTTGCCTCACATTCCTTTGTCCCAACTCTAATTTGTTTACTCATGTAAACTTTGTGGTGAATGGTCCTATCAGGGGTAGGTCAAAGGGGAATTATTCATTAATGCTGTTTATTCTGGGCCCCAGAACCAAGACCTTTTATCATTTGTAAAACCACTCTTTTAACCATGTTAATTTTCAATAAGTGTGGTGACTTAGAATTTCTGTTATTAAATCTATACTGAATAAATGTGAGGAAGGACAGGGAGTAGTGGTCAGTTAGCTGCAATTGCCCTCTGAGAGCAGCTAACGACCTCCCTAGGCCACTCAAATTTACTGTACTCTGGTGCATGAGAGTGTATTGTATTCATCTGTCACTGAGTCAGGGTCTGCAGGACAGACCTCCGTATGTGGTGATCAACATTTTGGGTGGTGACCTCAACATGATCAATGTCTCAGGTTGTGACTCCGATGTGACACTCTTCGCAGCTGGCACCCAAACAGGGACTTGATGTGATCAGCGCCACAGCTGCAGACACAGTGTGAGGAGACCTGACTGAGTCATTGTCACAGCAGACGCCTGAAAGTGGAGTGAACTGACGTGATTATCACTGCAAAGAAGGAATGACAGACCTCTCAAAAACAGGAAAGTAAAGGAGACTGCA
>NW_022438506.1:13407-14023 GCF_009761245.1 Sapajus apella
ATATTCAAGTCTGGGAAATACAGAAAACACCAAAAAGATATTCCTCAATAAGAGCAATCCCAAGGCACATAATCATCAGATTTACCAGGGTTGAAATGAAGGAGAAAATGCTAAGGGCAGCCAGAGAGAAAGGACAGGTCACTCACAAAGGGAAGCCCATCAGACTCAAAGCAGATCTCTCAGCAGAAATGCTACAAGGCAGAAGAGAGTGGGGCCAATATTCAACATCCTTAAAGAAAAGAACTTTCAACGGAGGATTTCATATCCAGTGAAACTAAATTTTATAAGCAAAGGAGAAATAAAATCCTTTATGAACAAGCAATTACTCATAAATTCCATTGTCAACAAGCCTGCTTTACAAGACCCCCTGAAAGAAGCACTAAACAGAAAAAGGAACAAGTAGTACCAGACCCTCCAAAAATGTACCAAATGGTAAAAAGCATCAACAAAATGAAGAAACTGCTTCAACTGACAGGCAAAACAACAAGCTAGCTTCAGTATGGCAAGATCAAATTCACACATAACAATATCAAACTTAAATGTAAATGGGCTAAATGCCACAATCAAAAGACACAAACTGATAAATTGAATAAAAAGTCAAAACCCATTGGTGTGC
>NW_022438507.1:0-13032 GCF_009761245.1 Sapajus apella
GTTTCTGCAATGAACTAGCTAGGCATTTGACTTCACTCCATGTGTGTGATTTTGCCCCAGTTTCACCACCACATCTCCAGTGCCTCTCCAGCCTCCTGGCCTAGGTGCAGGTTCCAGGTCTCAGGGAAATGTTTGGGGTTCTGATGACAGGTACATAGCTAGGGCATCCGGAGAGCTACAGATTCTCAGAAGATGGAGTATCCGGACTTAGTACAGCGATGCCTGGGAGGCACCAAGGCCTCCCCTTTTCTTTCCTCCCTTCTCTGGAGCTGTTCAACTCAAAATAACTCATTTTGCACCTCTGCCCAGATCTCTCGACCCAAGGGTAAAAGAATCAGAGACCTCGAGCTGAACCAGGGAAGGCAAAACACCCTGGTCTGGGAAGAAAAACTGATTAGCTCCTAATTGTTGTTAAATTGTATATACATACACGTATTTTAAGTCAAATCTGCATGTCTAATGTGATTTTTTGATGACATTTTAATAGTCTGGCTGGGATGGGGGAATGGAGAAGGAAGGGTTCTATTATCCTTTGCCATTGGAAGGGAGTTATAGACAAGAGCACAGGGAGGCTCTGGCATGGGTTCGCATCCCTGGGATCCCCACTTGCCCTGTAGAAGAGTGAGGCGTGGCAGGGGCTGGGGGTGTTTTTGAGGTGACACCACCTCCCACCAAAGCCCCATTCTGTCCAAATGGGGAAGTCTGTCTGACCTGTGACTTGAAGATTGCCTTTTCCCTTCAACTTCAAAAACAACTCTCCCACTGGGTGCAGTGGCTCACACCTGTAATGTCAACACATTGGAAAGCGGAAGTGGGCAGATCGTTTGAGGTCAGGAGTTCAAGACCAGCATGGCCAACATGGTGAAACACCATCTCTACTAAAAAATACAAAAATTAGCCAGGCATGGTGGTGCATGCCTATAGTCCCAGCTACTCAGGAGGCTGAGGCATAAGAATCACTTGAACCCAGGATGTGGAGGTTGCAGTGAGCCGGGATAGCACCACTGCACTCCAGCCTGGGTGACAGAGCGAGACTCCGTCTCAAAAAACAAAAATAGCTTTCCTATTTTGGCACTTTGAGTCCACGAGACATCTCCCTCCAGGCCTGGTTGTTTCTTGGGGCTGCCAAACACTGTCCCCAGAATCTGGAGATGAAGTAGTATGAGTCCTGGTCCTGCCACTGATAAGATGACCTCGGGTCAGTCCCTTCTCCTTGACTTCACCTTGAGTAAGTCTCAGTTTCCCCATGTGTAAAATGAAGGCATTGGAGAAGGTATACTCTGAAGTCTCTTCTGGGTCCAGTGGGCCAACTACCAACTTCCTGCTCATTGAACCATTCCTCTCTCCGTCTCGGGAATAGGCGATTCCACACTCGCTCACCCACAGGGCGTTTGCCCACTACCCCTGTCCAAGGTCCTCTGCTTTCTTACCGGGCTCTCTCCTGCTACAACTTAAGCCAACTCTCCTTGGTTTCTCTCCTTGCAGGGCAGAGCTCTCCTCCCTTGCCTCTTATAGGAATTTCTCAAAGGATTGAAGGCTGTTAGCAAAATCCCTTCCCCACACATACACAAATATTCTATTTTTAAATAATATTTACTTCTGATTCTAAAAGTAAGGCTGTACCTGATCATTGTAGAAAAATTAGAAACAGACAAGTACAAAGGAGAAAATTAAAATCACCTATAATCCTCCCAGATAGCTGCTATTAATGGTTATGTGTTTTGTTTTTTCTGTGATAAACCTGGGATTTGACTGCAGATATGGCTTTGGGTTGCCACAAGCCTGGGCTTGAAACTGGGTGAGGTCTTTCCTTTTGAGAGTCCCTAAGGCCTCTTGCTCTCTCTTTTTTTTTTTTTTTTTTTTTGAGACAGAGTTTCACTCTTGTTGCCCAGGCTGGAGTGCAATGGCACAGTCTCGGCTCACTGCAACCTCTGCCTCCTGGGTTCAGGCAATTCTCCTGCCTCAACCTCCTGAGTAGCTGGGATTATAGGCATGCGCCACCATGCCCAGCTAATTTTTGTATTTTTAGTAGAGACGGGGTTTCACCATGTTGACGAGGATGGTCTCGATCTCTTGACCTCGTGATCCACCCACCTCGGCCTCCCAAAGTGCTGAGATTACAGGCTTGAGCCACCATGCCTGGCAGTCTCTTGCTCTCTTTTAAGAAGCTGCCCCGGTTGTCTTTCCCAAGAGGAGGACAATCTGATTACATGGATGTGTGTCCACCTTGGTTCCTGGGCCCCAACAAGGCCCAGAGTTTAAATTTTGACAACCTCTGAGTGTGCCTGTATGAGGGGGAAAGAGAGGCAGAGAGAAAGGGCATTGGTCACCGAGAAGGAGAACGTTCCCAGGGCCCATAAGGGCCTGACAATAGCCCCCACTCTATCCCACCCCTCACTCCACCCCCTCAGCCCTCCTAGTCCTACTCCGGGCTCTGTCTGAATGAATGACAGCTACTGCGGGAAACTTCCTTCCTTTCCACGAAGCAGCTGGATTTCCTTGCTAAGCTAATCAATTCCCATCATTTGAGAAAGGAAAACAGATTTACAATTTGCTGCCCATCCTACCAGCTGTGGAGAGCCCTGCGGAGGGAGGTGCTGGCTGAGGCACTGGTGTGACACCCTAGCAGCCCAGCCTCAGTTTGGTGCAAGGGACTCTCAGACAGCTCCTGCCCTACTCGGGCTGCTGACTGGGAGGTGGGAAGCCAAACTGTCCGGGGTTTCTTGGAGACTCCAGGGGTGGCACAGCTGGAAGGCCGTGGCTTTTACCACCCCGCTATGGGATAGGGGAGACAGGGCCCCAAGAGGGCAGGGCAGATGCAGGGCCACCCAGAAAGTTGGTGGCTGAGCCAGGCCTGGAGACACGTGGGTTGACCACCCACCAGTCTGGTGTGATTTCCCTTGTGGTACTTTTCATTTTGGGGGCGGACTGAGAAGGCAGGCACGAGGTGGGGAGGATGCAGGATAGACCAAGAACTCATCAAATCCACTTCCTGCCTCGTCCATTTCACACTCTTCCACATCCTTCCTAACCAGAGGAAGTTGTATCCCCTGCCAATGCTAATGTGGCTTGGGGTCTGTTGCCCTTTCTGTCCAGGGGAAGTTCTTTAAAAAAATTTTTTTCCCCATAGGTTATTGGGGTACAGGTGGTATTTGGTTACAAGAGTAAGTTCTTTAATGGTGATCCGTGAGATTTTGGTGCGCCCATTGCCCATCAAATAGGGTGCACTGCTAATCATTTCCCATCATTTGAGAAATGAAAACAAATTACAATTTGTTTTACACTGCACCCCATTTGTAGTCTTTTCACCCTCATTCTCCCTCCCAAAGTCCACTGTATCATTCTTATGCCTTTGCATCCTCATAGTTTAGTTCCCACATATCAGTGAGAATGTACGATGTTTGGTTTTCCACTCCTGAGTTACTTCCCTTAGAATAATAGTTTCCAGTGCGCCATTCATCATCCAGACTCCAGCACCGGCCGAGGATCCCCCACTCCGGCTGCAGGGACCCTGTCCCAGTGAGACTACAGGCATGTCATCTGAAAAGTCAGGAGACTCGCTTCAAGGGCCCACTTCCCCTGCAGCCGCCTGCAGCCGCCACCTCGCCCCCACCGGCTCCCTCCCAGACTGCCCAGGCCCCCGGGTTCATGGTGCCCACACACGAGGGGACTGTGGGCATGCTGCCACTGGGGGACTACATAGCGCCCAGATACCCCCTGCAGCTGCAACCCTGCACTGCTTACCTGCCGGTCTACCCGGTGGGCACGCCATATACAGGTGGGAACCCGGGGGGACAGCAGCGACCTCCACTCACCCCCTGCCGCCCCAGGGCCCAGGGCTGGCCCTATTGGAGCTGAAGTGCCCGCCACAGGACTACATGCCCATGGCGGTGCTGACCACCGTCTGCTGCTTCTGGCCTACGGCATCATTGCAATCTTCAAAGAAAGTGCAGGTGTGCAGGCCTTGGCCCGCGGAGACATGGTGTCGGCCGAGATTGCTTCACCGGAGGCCGGGAACTTCTCCTTCATCTCCCTGGTAGTGAGCATCACAGATATGGTGCTCTGTACCAACCTCACCGTAGTCATCATCATTGCTGCACAGCACCACGAGAACTACTGGGATCCCTAAAAACGCCCCCGGTCTGGCCCCACTCTGCGCCCCTCGACCCCCCAGGCTCATTCTGCAGTCATGCCTGGGACCCAATGGGCGCCCTGCACACTCGCTTCTGGGGCCATCAGACTTCAATACACCGTAAACTCCGCCTCCACGGAACGTCTTGCCTTGCGGGCAAGCTCCGAATTCAGTTCCTCAGGAACCCCTCCAAAATCTACACCCCAAGGGATGCCGCTTTACGGGATCCCGGCCAAACGCCGGACCCTTAGTCGCGCCAGGCCTCCTCACTCTCAAAGCGTAGCACTGGCAGCCGAGCAATCTCGGTTTGGTCCCTAAAACCCCGCCTCCTCCATAAGCTCCGCCCCAGCTCTGACAAAACCCCGCCTCTAGGTCGGCAGGCTCCGCCTTGTTTTTTCTCCCGCGGGTGATTCAGTCCGGTGATTGGGATTGTGGCTCCAGGCCTCGCCTACAGAAGGACGGACTCCTCCCTTTCCTCTGGCCAAAGGACCGAGCCCTGGGGTAGCCACGCCCCCACCTCCCATTTTTTGCAAGTACATTTTCTTCCCTCCTCCACCCAGATTTCAGCCTATTTTCTTGCTAATCCCAGAACTCTCCTTTTGTTTTCAGGACATTTGGGAAGTTCCTGGTGTAGGACCCTTCTCCCTGGAATAAGAAACATGCCTGTAAAATCTCTGTAAATACTCCCTTCCACCTCTTCCAGCCCCTGGGCAGCTGGGCAGAAAGGAATCCAGGCTATGGACCTCCCAAGTCCCCGATCCCCCACTTTGTTCTGGTCTGTGTGTGCGTGTGCATGAACTTCTGAAAGACGGTATTAAAGAGCCTTAGCTGAAAAAAAAATAAATAAATGTCTCCAATCTCATCCAGGTAGCTGCAAATGCCATTAATTCATTTGTCCAGGGGAAAGTTCTATCGAATACCTAATCCAAGTTCATTGGAGACTTCTTTTTCTTCTTTCACTCAACAAATATCTTACTGCCCCCCTCCCTAAGGGTATTTTAGGCCATGAGAACCCAACAGGGAGTATGACAACTAAGTCCCTGCTCCCTTAAAGCTCATGTCTACCCGCCTGTAGGGCTGTCACTAAAAGGTTGAGTGGCTGGGCCCAATGTTCTGGTCACTTCAATCCAGCAAATGCTGTCTGCAGGGCATGGAGTTACACATAGAACAAGGCTTCACTGCAATTGTTCCAGCTGCCATAGCTATGTAACAAAACATCCCAGAGCGCGGAGACATATAACAACTATTGTGCATTCTGCGGGTCAGGACAGGGCACAGGAGAGGATGGCTGAGCTCCACTCCGTGGTATCTGGGTCTTGGCTAGAAAGACTTGAAGGCTAGGGATTACTCAGTGACTGGGGGCTGGGATTATCTGCAGCAACGTCGCTTACATGCTCACAGCACATGGTGGTGATGCTGGCTGTCAGCTTGGTTGTCAGCAGGAAATCCTACGTGTGATCTCTCTGTATGGGCTAGTTTGGGCGTTCTCATAGCATGGTGGCTGATCCCAAGGATGAGCATCCGAAGAGAGCCAGGGGGAAGCTGTATCTTCCTTTACTTCCTAAAGTCTGCATTCTTTCCCCTTGAATCCGGGTGGGCTGGTGACTATGGCAGCCTTGCTTGCTTGATGGGAGGAGTGTCGAAGTCACATCCTGAAATAAGCACCTGAGATGGCAGATATTATTGCAGCCGTCTTTGGAAAACACAGTGGGCTCCATGTATCTGTTAGGTGCTCCAACCTTTGGAGGGAAGGAGCGTGTAACAGAATAGTAAGTAGCTGCCATTTCCCAGGCACTGATGTCCACCAGGCACTGTACTCGGTCTGTTGTCTATGCCATCCTTCCCAGTTTCGGCGGTGAGCACTGTTCTACCCATTCTGCAGATGGAGTGACTGATGCTCAGCAAAGTTAAACTGCCTGCCCTAAATCTTGATTTGCACCCAAGTCTGTCTGCCTCCGAAGCCATAGCTCTTACCACTCTGCTCCACTGCCTCTCCCTCCCTTCCCTGCAGTAATTTTTACCCCCAAGCAAAATCTAGTAAGGATGGTGAGAAGCTTAGGCAGCTGGTGGGGAGGGGTTCAGATCTAGGAAGGCTTCTTGACAGAGGTGACACTTCAGCAAGGACTTGAATGATGAATTCAATGTGGACCACTGGGGAAAGGCAGTGACATTCCCGGTGGAATAGCAATGGGATCAAGTGGCCTTTAGATCACCCAGAGAGTGTTGCTGTGACCCAGAATCCTGGCCTTTGACCCCCTACAACACCAACACACTGTAAACTGTACTCCCCACAAGGCAGGCTGAGGCATGGGCAGGATGAATGGATGTAGTTCCCAGAAAACTGCAAATGCAGCCCCTCCCCTCTCAGCTTTCTTCTTCTGAGGCCAAGAATGGGGCAGAGGCTCCCACACTCCTCACCTCCAAGTGCAGACTTGGCTTTTCCCTTTAGAGATGGGGCGAGTGTGAGCTGCCTCCAGTGCGAATACAAATTGGGCCTCAGAGCAGTTACCACCCCCTCAGCAAGCTGGCAGGCTCCGGTTAGGGCGTTGCAAATGGAAGTTTGATTATCTCATTGATAGGAATCTTGCATATTACAGGAGCAATTCCCACCCCTTCCAGGCCTCTCTCTTGCAAGTCTCCTGCTGTGCACCCCTCTTCTCCCCCACATCCTCAGTCACTCTTCCTGCTTTCTCATTTCCCTGTTTGCATCTCAGTCTTTCCCTCGTCCCCCACCATTCCACTCTCCCCTCTGTCTCTCTCTTTTCCTGTCTCTGTTTCCCTCCTTCCTTCACCTCCTCTTGCTAACTTTCTCTGGACTGACAGCAGCCTCTCTTCCTGGACAGGTCGTCTAATTGAAATGGAGCAGTCCAGGGAATGTTAATAGGAAAGGCAGCATTAATTAGCTGGCGGCAGCATCATTAGCTTCCTCCTCTCACTGCCTAGCATCATACTGGATAATGAGTCTCTGTCCAGAGGGCAGGCAGGACAAGGGGCCAGGCCATGCTGGGGATGCTGGAAAGCCTCCTCTCTTTGGACCAACCCGCTGGAGTTTTCTGGTTGCCCAGCCCTGCCCTCTCCTGCCAGATCCTCCTGCTGCTGCGCTTGAGTCTCTGGGAGGCAGATGCCCCGCCCCTGCCCATGCCCAAAGGTTTGATGTTGCTGGAGCTGTATATTTAGTGGCCAGAGCCTGACAAACAGTGGCTGCAGCTGCAGCATCCCAGAGAGGGGGTGGGAAGCTACTGAGGATTCTCCAGGAGAGCTGTGACAGGCACCTCATCCTGGCACACAGTTCCAGGGCAATGGCTGAGCATGTTACAGTCCCCAGCGGGGAGCGAGGAAATCTGCTTAGGTGACAGATAATAACTAATGTACTACACAGACTGCAGAGCACTTCCACCTTTGACCCCACAGTCGTACAAGGCAGCAATGGCCACTTCTATTTTATAGATGAGGGCTCCGAAGTTCAGGGAGGCTCACTGCCTTGCTGATACACTGCCAGGACCCAAATCAGGGTCTGCCTGATTCCAAAGATCATGCTCTTTCCCTTGCACCTTGATACTTCCTGGAGGTCCTTTACAGCTGTTCATTAAATAAGAGTAGCTGCAGTAGTGTCACAGCTTACGTTGGCCTTGAGAGTTCTAGTGTCAGAAGATGCGGTAAAAATTAGAAAATTGGCTGGTTAGATTAAAAAAAAAAAAACCCTCACCCCAGGAGAAACATCCTTTCTGTCTGCAATTCTTTTTTTCCATGGCCTTGGCTTTCAAGCCAAGACCCAAAAGGGAGAGGTGATGGGCAAATAACAGGAATTTTCTTCGTGTTCTTTCAGGTGGTTAAATTCAGTTGTGTTGATGCGTGCCTGATGCAATTCCACTGCAGTATATGTATTTGGTTGTGAGTGGACAGAATTGCTACTCTGGGCTGCGCCAACTACACCACAGGGCCCCTTTCCCTCCCCATCTCTCCAGCCTGCTGACCCTCTCCCTCTCCTGCAGGCTACGGACACGGAGAATGACCCTTGCTGCAGGATGTGTGGCTAGAGGAGCAGGAGGAAGCAGCAGCAATGGGTGGGGCCTTTCCAGGGGCCCAGAAGCCAGGGCCCCGACCTGGGGCAGGGGGACAGTGTTAACTGCCGCTGGGCTCCTACTCCTACTGCTCGCCCTCAGCTCACTTGTGAACTACTTCTTCCCCACCGAGAGGGGTGGCAAGATCTACTATGACGGCATGGGCCAGGGTCAGGACCTGGCAGATATCGGGGTCAGTGGCCGGGATGCTGGGGAGGGGCGTAGGACCTGGTTTCATACAGCTCTTTAGGGAGATTTGGTCCAGGCCCAGTCAGTCTGGTGCTGAGTGCTGGGCATGGCCAGAGGGCAAGGTGAAAAGGGCTGGGTTCAGGCGTGAGGTGAGCATGAGGGAGCTGAAGGAAAGCTTGGAGGGAAGCTTGGACGCAGACCCAGGTGAAGGCCGTTGGGGGTTTTGCTGTGGTCGGAAGTAGATAAAGCGTGGGATGGGGCTCGGGTGTGAGGCTGGTTAGAGAAAGGCCAGGATGTGGTAAGAGAGAACCAGCAATCCGGCCAGAGGAAGACAGGAAAAAGATTGGGGTTGAAGAAGACTGAGGTAGGGTTCGTTTTAGGTAAATTAGGGATGGGGCTTGAGGGAGGAAGGGTAAGGCAGGGTCAGAGAGTGGCTGTGGGGCCTGGGTAGAGTTTTGGTAGATGTGGGCAGGGGAGAATCCTGGGAGGCAAGGCTGCAGAGACTGGATGGCCTTGAGGGAGGGTTGGTGGGAGCTGACCAGCTGAACTCTTGGGGCCCCCCACCTCTGTCCTTGCAGGCTCCCTGGAGCTGGCCATGACTCACCCCGAGTTCTGTGGGTACATGGATGAGGGCCTCTATGCAGACAATCTGAAGAGCTCCCTCCTGCGCAGTGAGATCCTGTTTGGAGCACCCCTGCCCAACTACTACTTAGTGGATGACCACTGGGAGGAACAATGGGCTCATTTTCAGAACTTCATGGTCACCTACGTGGCCATGCTGGCCAAGCAGTCTACCAAGTAGGAAGTCCAGCTGCATCCTGTGTGTGCACACCCATGTGTGTCCCAGGAAAGGGCTGCATCACGACAGGAAATTGGTTTCCAATTGCCTCTTACTCTTAAACCCCATAGGCCTTTCCCTGTCATCTTTCTTTGGGAAGTCTTTCTTTCCAAATCAGGACAGAACAAAGTACATCCTTGCAGTCACTCTGAGAAATGAAAGTCCCCTTTGCTTGATCAGTGCCAATGGTTAGTGAACATGACAGCTTTGGGCCAGGTAGGAAATCCCAGAACTCTGCCGTGGAAGTCTTGGGTATTGATTTTCTCCTGAGATGGTTCTCAAGGTCTTTCTGGAAAGAGTATTGGCCATGGATTAAGCAGTTTCTCCCCTGTATTAGTCAGGGTTCTCAAGAGAGACAGAATCAATAGGATAAGTAGAGGCAAATGTGACAGAGGAGTTGTTAGGGGAATTGGCTCATGCAATAATGGAGTCTAGGTCCCATGACACGCCATCTGCAAAGTGGAGACCTTTGGATGCTGGTAGTCTGGCTCAGTCCAAACTTGAAGAACTAGGGAAACTAATGTAATTCTTGGTCCGAGACCAAAGGCCTGAGAACCCCAGCTACTGAGAGGTGGAGGTGAAGCCACCCTGCCAAGCAGCCAAACCTCACTTTCTGGCTGTTATCCTTGTGCCAATGATGCCAGAAAAACTGTCTGTATAAATCTAAGCACGTGGAAGAAACAGAGGCAGGAACAATTACCCAGCACCTTTCTATTTCTTGAGGATACTCCTGAAGTTATTCATCGATGTTTTAATTAAAGCAGATCGTATGGCTTTTCCTCAGATGGAAATTTGTTAACTTTTAGACTTTGTTATTGTTCCTTTCAGGTTTATCTTTGGTCTTTTCCCATGCTTTTAAAAGTGTAGAAATCAAAATCTGAGTATGACAATATACTTAGCATATGACTAATTACTTTAGCACAAGGAGGTCCTGCCTGTCTGTCCAATATTAATCTTAATACATCCCAATGTCACATTGGCTTCTTTTTTCTCTCAGTGGCAGCATTTGGAGTTTTTACTTAACTTCGGGTCAAGTTTCTCCTCTGAATATTCCAGCCCTCCCTGACAGCTGTTTCTGGGTCATGTTGTTTTACATCTATAAATATTGCGACTTGTAATTGTCAATTGTAAATTCATTCTGGCTATACTGAATCATTCCCCCATTATCCAAGTCATCCAAATATTTTATGTGCATTTCCACAAATTATGAAGTGGCTTCCTGATGGGGGATGATTTGTAGAATTAATTATATGTTTTATATGTCCATTCAGGTCACCAATATATTGAACAGAGCAGGGCCCAGAGCAGCTAATATGGATCAACGATTGACAGAGCTGCTTGGGTTGGCACAAAGCCACTAACTTTTGCTATTCCCCAAAACAAAGCATGTTCAAATCTAGGTCACAGGATTGCGGTAGGGTTGATTCACAGCATTCATGTGCAATGGTGTTCAGTAGCATGGCAATTGAGGTTGTGAAGAGATGTGCACCCATGTCAAAGAAGAAAGATTCTTACACAAGGCCACTTAATTCCCAGGCACCCAATTGTACTTGGGCTTTGTGGGCCTGAGATTTGGCAGGCTCCTGGGAATGTCTGTCTCTATATCTCTGCTCAGGCTTCATCAGTCTGGTGGCCATCTCCAATATGTGCCCCCCAGCATTTGTGACAAAATAAAGGAAGTGGTTTTACCAAATAAAACCACTTCTGAAGGCTGATGATCCCACCCCTCATTTACACTGTGTGATGTTACCGTTCTGTGTAAACTCTTTCCAACTACCTTAACTCAAATGCACTTTGCCATTAGTCTTGAATGTGGGCACAGCATTATTCCTAAGCCGTAAGGGTTTCTTCTGCTTAAAAATGTCTAACTTGAATGAAGTTTACCTATTTTTAAAATGCCTTCTGGATATATGTTATCTTGTTGTATTGGTTTCAGTATACCTATATTCTTTAAAAAGAAAAAATGATGAATCATGAATGTTAACACCAAAAAAACTTCAAGGTACATCTGATCAAATTTCCTGCTTTAAAGCAAGAAAACCAAACATTGCCCAGAGATCTGATTTTTACCCAGGCTAATTTGGGTTTTCATATTTCTATCTCTAAGTGGACTTTCTTTGGCTAAGTTTAAATTTTAAATGTAAATACCTAAAAAGCAATTCAGGATCTAGCCTTTTGGTTAGTTTTGATCATGCATAAAAAGCAAATATTTCTTTTCCCCAATGAAACTCCAGGGCTTCCAGTATTTGTAGTGATAGTGTGAATCCATTCGGTCTATTTTTAACTATATCTCTCTTATTGGGTTTTTTTTTCCACATTTCCTAACTCACTTGTGATATTGCTTCCATGTAATTTGCCTTTTTGTGCGCTGGGTTCCCATTTGTCCCACGAAGGCCTATGTGCAAATCTGACAGCCTGTTTGAATGGCATTGTTTTGTTTTTACCCTATTGCTTCATATCTGTCACAATGTTAAGTCAATTATCAACATTAAGGAATAAAAATTAGCTTTTTTCAAATGCTCAGCATCACTAATCATTAGGGAAATGCAAATTAAAACCATAATGAGGTATCACCTCATACCTGTCAGAATGGCTTTTATCAAAAAGGTGAATGATAACTGTTAGAGATAATGCAGAGAAAAGGGAACACAAACATTGCGGAAAGGTATGTAAATTAGTACAGCTGGTGTGGAAAACAGTATGGAGTTTCCTCAAAAACTAAAAATTGAATCTACCCTATGATCCAGTAATCCCATTTCTGGGTATGTATCCAAGGGACCTGAAATGAATATGTTAAAGCTATATCTGCACTCTCATGTTTATTACAGCATTATTCGTAATAGCCAAGATATAGAACCAACCTAGGTCCATCAGTAGATGAATGGGTAAAGAAAATGTGGCAGATGGTACACAATGGAACACTATTTAACCTTAAAGTGTCAGGGGATAGGTCCTGTCATTTGTGACATGAGTAAATCTGAAGGACATTATGCTTAGTGAAATAAGCCAGGCACAGAAAGACAAATACCACATCATCTCACCTATATGTGGAATCTAATAATGTCGAACTCATAGAAGCAGAATGAGAATGGTGGTTACCAGAGGCTGGTGGAGTGGGGAGGGAGCGTACAGGGGGATTGTTGATCAAAGATAGCAACACGAATACATCTTAAGATATATTGCATAGCAAGGTGACTATAGCCAATAATAATGTAATTTCAAAATAAGAGTACATTTCCAATGTCTTACCATCAAAAATGATAGGTAGGCAAGGTGATGAATATGTTAATTAGCTTGGTTTAATCATTCCATATTGTGTGTGTGTATGTGTGTATACACAGATACAAAATCATCATATGGTACCCCATAAATGTATACAATTATGGTTTGTCAATCAAAAATAACAATATTTTAATAGCTCTTTTCAAATTTATTGCACTTTGTCCACTAATGTCTGTTGTTTTTGAATCTTGATTTTTTTTTTTCTTTAAGAGATGGGATCTCATTATGCAAACTCCTGGGCTCAAGAGATTCTCCTACCTCACCTTCCTGAGTAGCTGCAACTGTAGGTCTGCACTATCTGGGCTTGAATCTGTATTTTTGATTAACTTTTTCTTCATTATAAAAGTTCAAACTAAAAAATGCAGTGGTTGATTACTCTAGTTTCTTTCACAGCAATTTCACAGATATTTATTATAGAACTTGTATCTGCTTGAGAATAGAATTCTTTGGGAGATAATCCAGGGAAAATTACTATCCTGGCCAGACTTGAGGCTTCCTGAGGGGGCTGAGTCCAAAATATGAGGAGGAAG
>NW_022438507.1:13042-14016 GCF_009761245.1 Sapajus apella
CATAACCTCTTGGCATCTGAAGGTAAACACCAAGCAGCATACCAGACATATCAAATTTCCTTAAAACACTGCTTCATTTCAAAATATTCAAGTAAATTTTATATTCAGCTCCAAAATATATCAATTTTACTATATTTTCATTCTCACAAATTTGCTATGAGGTAACATCCAGGGAATACTTGGACATGTACCTTATTAAGGATATTAATCCACTACCTATCATGTAATACAAACAGTGTACACATTTTTATTCAGTTTGCAAATTTCAAAGATACAGGTGAAATCTTCTTTCATGGTGTATACCAATGGTGTGTCGCTTGCAAAGTCCTGCTCCACTCAAGGATCAAATAAATAATCCCCTCTATTTTCTTTCAATATATTTAACATTAAATATCTTTAAAGAATTTTTTAGTGTGAGATAGAAATCTAAATTTGTTTTCCCTCACTTGCCATCCAGGCTCGCCCTCTTTGGCTGTCAAATATACTCTAAAATATTAGACTTCAAAATAAGAGTATATACTTATTTGTTTCATTAAATGTTTTTACAAAGTGTGCCATGTTAAAAATACTAATGAAAGCTTATTTTTATTTTTGTTTTACATAAATAAAAACTGGAGAGTACTCTATAATTTTGGACACAGCATTTAATACAACAAACCTTTGAAACACAAGACAGTGGTAAAGATCCATTTATACCTCTGGTGATTTTTCATGGGCCCTGCTGAATAGCTCTGAGTTTATAAAATTAATTTCCTATCCCTATATGCATGGATGTCACTGGATGTGCTAGATCAGATGGTCATCTCACACCCAGATTAATGATCTACAGCACTACAGAAACATGTTACACTCGAGAGCCTTTTTGGTCCAGTAAGAGGGGCAAGTGCTGCACTTTGCAACTCTCTGTCCCACCTCCAACACCTAACTGCATCTGCTCTCTTAGCCACACCACTAACTCCAGGACATGCTTCCAC
>NW_022438508.1:0-14170 GCF_009761245.1 Sapajus apella
CATTAGAATCAAGACTGCAACATCAACTTTTGCCTGAATTTGTACCCTACAACCAGCTCTGCAGACTTTGGATTAGCCAACCCCACAGTTGCATAAACCAATTCCTTAAAATTTCTCTCGTTTTCTCTCTCTCTCTCTCTCTCTCTCTCTCTCTCTATGTGTGTATATATATACACACATATATATACAGACACACACATATGTATATATCCTATTATTTTTATATATTATATATAAACTTTGTTTCCTATTATTCTATACATCCCCCTCCCCCTCTCTCTATGTATATATTTACACATACACACAAACACACACACACATATACACACACACAGACACACACACACATATAAACACATATACACACACACATATATATCTCCTCATATTTTCTTCTTTCTGGAGAACCATAGTACACTATTCATTTTGATCATTTTTCTAACGTAACAATGTACATAGCTTTTCTTATAATGATATACACTGTGTCAGTTTTATCAGTGCTATATCCACTGACACTTTTTCTCAGCAAGATATAAAATGTAGTTAAGGCATAAGAAATAATGTAGACTTAAACATTTCCATTTTGTTCTTCGAATCAAAAAGCATAGAAGAATTATTCCATACCTTGGCTGAATATTAGAATCGCTTGTGGCCCATCTTAAAAGTATATATGCCAAGGTTCTACCCCAAGCCTGCTGAATCAAAATTCCTGCCATTGATGATGATTCTCAGCCAAGGGCTGAAATCCCTGGATACATACTAATTTGATCACAGTATCTCAGACAGGATACAGTCCTGCATGACTGTTATTAATAAAGAACTTGAGGCAAAAAGAGAACAAATGATTTATAAAAGTTCTGAAAAAGTAAGAATGAACAGTGTCAGGCTAGTATTTTTCATGTTTCTGGAAGATTCATTCTATTTTCTGGTATAGATAAATTCCACAAAACTATAACAGTATTCTTGTCTCCTTGTATGGATATTTATCATCTGTCCATTGTTCCAATTCACAAATATAAATGGATTTCAGTATTTAGAAAATAATCGAGCAAAGGCAGTTCTGTTTTATAAGGTGGTTCAGGTACAAATGACACTCTCTAGTATATAGTTAAAGGACTTCACAAATGGCTAAAATCTTGGCAATTTTGTGTGTTGTTCAAGTAATAAAACTTTGAGGACAGGGAAATGGTACTGTGTCATATCCTCTGATTTAATTTAAAAAGACTGCTCTCACTTTCCTATTGATGAGCTTTTTTAGATGCATGCATCAAACTGTCATTAATCTTAGCTTATTTTCTAGTAGCTAGCAAAAAAATTCCAGAATCACTTCATATCATGGATATGAATAATGTAGAATAATCAATAATCTCAGTTGTCCACTAGTGCTGATTTAATCTTATTCCTTGGCCTCTAACGCAAGATTTGCATCTTTTACAGAATTACTAATTCACAGAGTACTGTACACATACACACACAACCAGCTAAAAGCCATGTTCTCAGTAGTGTACACTTTACCTGGCCAATGTCCAACAGGGGAAGAGCAGGCAAAAATATGCAATATTAGTATTATTTACAGATTGTTACCATTTTAACCTCAATTTTGAAATATAGGTCGTTAATTCTATGTTAAAACCACGGGTCTTAAGAGCATACATACACATATATATTACACACATATATATTCATACCACAATTCACATAAAGGTCCAAAGTTTAGCTGGTTTTAACATTAGTGATTGAAGCCTAATATGTATAGGCAAATGTATGCATTCAATACACATGTGAACACACTATAGTTTTCTAAGATATTATTGAACCTATTACAAAATGTTAATTGAGTTGTAATTTTATAAAAATAGTTCTAATATATTACTACCTGTGTGTTCATTTGACCTAACAGTACTTCTTTACAAAGAGTCTGAAGGATATTCTACATCATCCAGCTGTGAAAAAGCTTTATGATGCCAAGTGTCCCGTACACAGGTTTACTCCAATGAACTGGTGTAATTTGGAATGTAATCTAACCAATTATATTTAATAACATGGCTAGGAAAATCAGCCCCATAGTCTAAAAACGAGTGTCTATGGGAAAAAATGAAGATTTCTGGTTTTTCATAGAATATTGTGATCCTATTTCCATTGCTCCTTTTGCATTTATAACAAATGAATAAGCTGAAAGTGATTTTTCATTTTGTAGCCACAATCTCTGTAGACAAACTGATCAAATTCTAACACTGATTTGGTCAATATATTTATCAATGAATAATGGTTTAGGAAGTTATTTTCATGATTTGGACAATTGTACACCTGGATTCATTTACAAACAATTGTCTTTTTCTAAATGTTACAGTTTTGTAAAATTTGAGGAAGAAAAACTTAAGGAGGGAGACCCACATGGAGGAAGTTGCATTTTTCTCTACAGCATAATTCAGGAATACACTGGATTAGAGGCCGAAGTGCTGATTTGGAAGGAACTAAAAGCACTGATATTTCATAGCGACCTAGTGAAATGGGTAAGCAATTCTAAATAGATTATTTTGGATATGGAACAGATATTTCCAGTCATCGTCGCAGTTTTTAGTCCTTAACAGTGATTTAAGGTCTGAGGAATGCTAAGCAATGTTACAATACCTGCACATATCACACAGTCATATGACCTGCCACCGGTAGCTGCTCTCAGTGTTGCAGGAGTTTTCAGCTAAAGATGGGTTTCTTGTCCCTCCTATGGCCACAAAAATTCAGGCTCACAGATGGTTTGAAGGGTGAGTAAAGAAGGGTTTTATTGGATGAAAAGGGAAACGGAGGGGAACAAGGAGTCTCCCCAAGGCCAGAGTTTCTGCCCGTGCACTTCCCACCTCATGCTGTTTGACTCCCAGTTTCCAAACAGGAAGAGGTGAGGCCAGGCTCTTCCCAGTTGCCACAACGCCTGTGTGAGCAGGCTGGTTGGTATTTTCCTGGGGGACCCCCTCCCACCTGGCTATCTTATTACCCCCTCTATTAAATAAGTACATCTAACTCCTGTTAGAATAAGGATAAGGATGAAGACCAATCTTTACTGCTTCCTGCTGACAGGGGATGCTGTTTTGGGGGAAACAGCAGTCAGATCTCATTCAGAGGCCTACCTAAGGGTTCCCAGCAGAAAGGGCCATCATTAGCGGCTCTAGTTGCATGGCCATTTGGAGTATGATGGCCTGAAGGTAAGAACAGACAAAATGGGTTATTAGAAAACATGTATCTAAATGAAACAAGGGTAAGGGTAAGGATAGCTAAAAACTTCTAAGGCCTTTTATCAGTTTGCATGGGTACAAGGAGGCTAAAAGCCCAGCCGGTAAAAAAAAAACTTTACCCTTTTGCAGGCATGTTGGACTTCTGGGTTCCTCTTGCCTGAGCCTAACCCCAAACCAACCAGTTTAAAGTTTGGGAAATTAACTCTTTCCAGTTTGGAGGATGCATCTGAGGGAAGTGTTCCATAGTATGGGACACAATTAGCTGTCAGTGAAGAGAGGACAGTGGAGGAGAGAAGAAAAAAAAGGTGGTTTTTTTTTTTTTTTTTTTTTTTTTCTTTTTCAAAGGAGTCCCGGAGTTCAGGATTCATTCAAAAGTGGTATAGACTGAAGATGAGTGGCTAGCTATCTAGAAAGAGGGGAGCAGACATCCCTGGTTCCCTTCTGCCTAACAGTTACCCGGGGTACATGAGTGAAAGAGGGAAGAGCATCCTCTTTTCCTCTTCAGTCTTTGCATCTCCAAGCCCTGTCAACCTTGGCAGGTGTGGCCATGAGTGTAAAAGCACTTAAACCCATGAAGCAGGGGGGTCTAAGGGGTGGGAATCATCCACTCCTTCCCACGTATGCCCTATCTTCCCTGTTGTCAGTAGTCTTGAATTTCCTAGACCTTATTTATGTCACGGATACTAATGTGGCCTTTATCCATGAAACAGGAAGCTTGGGCTTGGCTTAATTGGCAGGAATGAGCTACACTCACCTGCACTGTGCCTTTTAACCTTTGTTGTAGTCTGCCTCTGGATCCCTTAGATCCAGTTTTCTTTCCTAGGGCTTTGACCCAAAGCTTGGAATTAGTTTTGGACAAAAGTGTATATTGTGGGGTTGTTGCATGGACTCCTAATCATAAGCCGAATGCTAAGATGAAACTGTGGAACTCAGTCCTCCTCCAGCAAGGGAGAGAGAAAAGGATGTCCAGTGACATACCCAAAAAACTCATGGCTATAGTTATGCTTGCTAGGATTTGGGTGCATGGTGTTTGCCTTTGTTTAGTTCCCTTGGTCTTACTTTCTGAAAAGGAAAGCTCTAAGTGATAGGCATCATATTGATTCCAATAGCCTGGCAAGATTTGCAGGATAATTGCTCAGAACTAGAATATCGATCCAGATTTTTACATTATCCATTCCTCTTGTTCTTTCTGAGCTGCAGCCACAGGTTGCTGGTTGGTTCACTGGAACAAGCAGAGTTAGTCTAAAAGGTAGGCAAAAACTTAAAAACAACTAGAGGGTTTACAATTTAATGACAAATGTATGATAAGTTTTGCAACATAATTTCTGTCTCTCCAGTCTTCATGTTTGTTAAAAAGGAAATCATCATAGGACTGGTGGTTTGTAAAATAGACATTAGTCTTTTACTTGGCCTGATTATTTGCATAAAGTGCAGCAAGAATAATTATTTCTACATAGGCCTTTTGGATTGGCTTTGATGGAGCTCTGTTCCCCAAGGGATCTCACATAAGACCTTTTAAAGCTGAGCCCAGCCATGGGTTTACTCTCACATACCCGTGAGTTGGGTGATTTTGTCTCGTGAGGTTTCAAGATAAACTTAAATCTCCTGGATCTGGTGTATAATTGTTCACAGTAGTCTCTTACAATCTTTTATTTCCATAGCATCAGTTGTAACACCATCTCATTGTTTTCTGATTTTATTTATTTGAATCTTGTGTCTTTTTTCTTACTTAGTCAAGTTCAAAGTTGCCAATTTTCTTGATCTTTTAAAAACACCAAATCTTTTTTCATTGATTTTTCATATTGTTTTTATTCTCTATTTTATGTATTCCTGGTCTAATCTTTGTTATTTCTTTCTTCCTGCTAACTTTGGGCTTAGCTTATCCTACTTTTTCTAATCCCTTTAGGTGTACAGAGATTGTTTATTTGAGATATTTCTTCATTTTTAATGTATTCATGTATTGTTATCAACTTATCTCTGTTAACTGAAGTTTATCCTAAAGCTGCCTCCTTACATATTTTAAGTTCAGCCTAAAGATTTCTCTGCACATCATAAAGCATAACCTAAATGGAGTTGTATACAGATCATAGCCTACTTTGGTGCTGATCACCAAGTTTTGGCCAATCAAGCGTGGCCAATTGTTCAAAATCACGTTCAAATAAGGCAAACTATGAGCTGTAACCAAGCTGACTGTTTCTGTACCTCACTTCAGTTCTCTATATGTCACTTTCCTTTCTCTGTCCATAAATCTTCTTCCACCATCTGGCCACGCTGGAGTATCTGAGTCTACTCTGGCTCAGGAGATTGCCCAATTCATGAATAGTTCTTTGCTCAACTAAACTCTTTTACATTTAATTCAGCTATATTTTTTTCTTTAAGCGTCTCTTAGTATTGCTTTTGCTGAATCCCGTAAGTTTTTGTATGTTGTGTTTTCATTTTAATAATCTTTTGTATGAAATATCTTTTCTCCATCCTTTCACTTTCAGCCTATGTGTATCTTTTTTTTTTTTTTAACTAAAGAACTTTATATTTTCATATGGCTTACAGTTACTATCTAGCATCATTCATTTCAGCTTGAAGGACCCCGTTTAACATTTTTTTATCCATTTTATTTTTTATTCATATATAATAGAGGTACACATTTTAGAGGTACATGTGATAATTTAATACAATCATGTAGTTTGAAAAGATCAAATGACTATAACTAGGATATTCATCGTTTTGAATATTTGTCTTTTCTTTATACTAGAAACACTCAAGTTATTCTCTTCTAGCTTTTTTGAAATATATTATAGATTATTGTAAATTATAGTCACCCTTCTGATCTATTAAACACTAGGCTTATTTATTCTATCAAACTGTATATTTGTACCCATTAAGCAAACTCTCTTTATGCCCCTTCCTTGCTAGTTTTCCCAGCTTCTGTTAACTTTCATTCTACTCTCTATCTTCATGAGTCTACTTTTATATTTCCCACATAAGAGTGAGAACATATGGTATTCATATTTCCCTTATTACGCTTAACATAATGAACTCTAGTTCCATCCTTGTTGCTATGAAGGACAGGATTTCATGTTGTATGGCTAAATAGTATTATATTGTGTATATGTATTACATATACAGTTTTCTTTATTGATTCATCTGTTGATGGGCACTTAGATTGATTCCATACTTTGGCTATTGTGAATACTGCTGCAGTAAACATGGAAGTGCAAATCTCTCTTCAATACATTGATATCCTTTCTTTTGGCTATATATCAAATAGTGGAACTGCTCGATTATATGGTAGTTCTATCATTAGCTTTTTGAGAAATCTCCATATAGTTTTCTATAGTGTCTGTTCTAATTTACATTCTCATCAACAGTATACAAGAGTTCCCCTTTCTCCATATCCCTGCCAACACTCATTATTCCGTGTCTTTTTGACAAAAGCAATTTTAACTGGGGTGGCCTGATATCTCATTGTGGTTTTGACTGGCGTTTATCTGATGATTAGTGATGTTGAGCATCTTTTTATATAACTTTTGGTAATTAGTACATTTTTTGAGAAATGTCTATTTGAATCCTTTGCCTATTTTTAAGTCAGATTATTTTTTTTTCCTATTTAGTTGTTTGAGCCCCTTAAATATCTGGTTATTAATTTTTTGTCAGATGAAGAATTTGCAAATATTTTATCCTACTCCTTGAGTTGTCTTTTCACTTTGCTGATTGTTTTCTTTGCTGTGCAGAGCTTTATAGCTTGATATGATCCCACTTCTCTATTTTTGCTTTGGTTACGTATGCTTTTGTGTTCTTACACAAAAAATATTTGCCTAGACCAATGTCCTCAAGCATTTCTCCAATATTTTCCTTTAATAATATCATAATTTCAGGTATTAGATTTAAGTCTGCAATCCATTTTGATTTGATTTTTGTATATGGAGAGAGATAGGGGTCCAGTTACCTTCTTCTGCTTCTGGCTATCCCAGCATTTATTTCACATTTAGTGAAGAGACTGTCTTTTTCTATTGTATATTCTTGGCACTTTTGTTGAAAATGAGTTTGATATATGGCTAAGTTTTTGTATTTTAGTAGAGACTGCATGCTGATTTGTTTACTGTATTTTGAAATCAGATAGTTTGATGCCTCTAGCTTTGTTCTTTTTGCTTAAGAATTTTTTGATTCTCCTGGGTCTTGTGTGGTTCCATATAAATTTTAGGATTCTTTTTTCCATTTTTGTGAAGAATGTCATTAGTATTTTATTTTATTTTATTTTTTCCCATTTATTTATTTTATTGCATTTTAGGTTTTGGGGTACATGTGAAGAACATGCAAAATTGTTGCATAGGAACACACGTGGCAGTGTGATTTGCTGCCTTCCTCCCCATCACCTACATCTGGCATTTCTCCCCTTGCTATCTCTCCCCAGCTTCCCACCCCCCACCATCCCTCCCCTATTTCCCCCCAACTGACCCCAGTGTGTAGTGCTCCCCTCCCTGTGTCCATGTGCTCTCATTGTTCAACACCCGCCTATGAGTGAGAACATGCGGTGTTTGATCTTCTGCTCTTCTGTCAGTTTGCTGAGAATGATGGTTTCCAGGTTCATCCATGTCCCTACAAAGGACCCAAACTCATCGTTTTTGATGGCTGCATAATATTCCATGGTGTATATGTGCCACATTTTCCCTATCCAGTCTATCGTCAATGGGCATTTGGGTTGGTTCCAGGTCTTTGCTATTGTAAACAGTGCTGCAATGAACATTCGTGTGCACGTGTCCTTATAGTAGAACGATTTGTAATCCTTTGGATATATACCCAGTAATGGGATTGCTGGGTCAAATGGAATTTCTATTTCTAGGTCCTTGAGGAATCGCCACACTGTCTTCCACAATGGTTGAACTAATTTACACTCCCACCAACAGTGCAAAAGTGTTCCTATTTCTCCACATCCTCTCCAGCATCTGTTGTCTCCAGATTTTTTAATGTTCGCCATTCTTACCGGCGTGAGATGGTATCTCAATGTAGTTTTGATTTGCATTTCTCTGATGACCAGTGATGATGAGCATTTTTTCATATGTTTGTTGGCCTCACGTATGTCTTCTTTTGTAAAGTGTCTGTTCATATCCTTTGCCCACTTTTGAATGGGCTTGTTAGTTTTTTTCTTGTAAATCTGCTTTAGTTCTTTGTAAATTTTGGATATCAGCCCTTTGTCAGATGGGTAAACTGCAAAAATTTTTTCCCAATCTGTTGGTTGCCGATTCACTCTAATGATTGTTTCTTTTGCTGTGCAGAAGCTATGGAGTTTGATTAGGTCCCATTTGTCTATTTTGGCTTTTGTTGTCAATGCTTTTGGTGTTTTGGTCATGAAGTCCTTGCCTACACCTACGTCCTGAATGGTTTTGCCTAGATTTTCTTCTAGGGTTTTTATGGTATTAGGTCTTATGTTTAAGTCTTTAATCCATCTGGAGTTAATTTTAGTGTAAGGTGTCAGGAAGGGGTCCAGTTTCTGCTTTCTGCACATGGCTAGCCAGCTTTCCCAACACCATTTATTGAACAGGGAATCCTTTCCCCATTGCTTGTTTTTGTCTGGTTTGTCAAAGATCAGATGGTTGTAGATATGTTGTGTTGCCTCCGAGACCTCTGTTCTGTTCCATTGGTCTATATCTCTGTTTTGGTACCAGTACCATGCTGTTTTGGTTACTGTAGCCTTGTAGTATAGTTTCAAGTCTGGCAGTGTGATGCCCCCGCTTTGTTCTTTTTGCTTAGAATTGACTTGGCTATGCGGGCTCTCTTTTGGTTCCATATGAAGTTTTAAGGTGGTTTTTTCCAGTTCTGCGAAGAAGGTCATTGGTAGCTTGATGGGGATAGCATTGAATCTGTAAATTACTTTGGGCAGTATGGCCATTTTCACGATATTGATTCTTCCTAACCATGAACATGGAATGTTTCTCCATCTGTTTGTGTCCTCTCTTATTTCGTTGAGCAGTGGCTTGTAGTTCTCCTTGAAGAGGTCCTTTACATTCCTTGTTAGTTGTATTCCTAGGTATTTTATTCTCTTTGTGGCAATTGTGAATGGAAGTTTGTTCTTGATTTGGCTCTCTTTAAGTCTGTTATTGGTGTATAGGAATGCATGTGATTTTTGCACATTGATTTTGTATCCTGAGACTTTGCTGAACTTGCTTATCAGTTTCAGGAGGTTTGGGGCTGAGATGATGGGGTCTTCTAGATATACAATCATGTCGTCTGCAAATAGAGACAATTTGACTTCCTCCTTTCCTATTTGAATGCCCTTTATTTCTTTTTCTTGCCTGATTGCTCTGGCTAGAACTTCTAATACTATATTGAATAGCAGTGGTGAGAGCGGGCATCCTTGTCTGGTGCCACATTTCAAGGGGAATGCTTCCAGTTTTTGCCCATTCAGTATGATATTGGCTGTTGGTTTGTCATAAATAGCTTTTATTATTTTGAGATATGTTCCATTGATACCTAGCTTATTGAGTGTTTTTAGCATAAAGGGCTGTTGAATTTTGTCAAAGGCCTTCTCTGCATCAATTGAGATAATCATGTGGTTTTTGTCTTTGATTCTGTTTATGTGGTGAATTACGTTTATAGACTTGCGTATGTTGAACCAGCCTTGCATCCCTGGGATGAAGCCTACTTGATCATGGTGGATAAGCTTTTTGATGTGCTGTTGCAATCGGCTTGTCAGTATTTTATTGAAGATTTTTGCATCTATGTTCATCATGGATATTGGCCTGTAGTTTTCTTTTCTTGTTGAGTTTCTGCCGGGTTTTGGAATCAGGATGATGTTGGTGTCATAAAATGATTTGGGAAGAATTCCCTCTTTTTGTATTGTTTGGAATAGTTTCAGAAGAAATGGTACCAGCTCCTCTTTGTATGTCTGGTAGAATTCAGCTGTGAACCCATCTGGACCTGGGCTTTTTTTGGGTGGTAAGCTCTTAATTGCTGCCTCAACTTCAGACCTTGTTATGGGTCTGTTCAGGGTTTTGGCTTCTTCCTGGTTTAGGCTTGGCAGGAGGCAAGTGTCCAGGAATTTATCCATTTCTTCCAGGTTTATTAGTTTGTGTGCATAGAGTTGTTTGTCATAATCTCTGATGATGGTTTGAATTTCTGTGGAATCTGTGGTGATATCCCCTTGATCGTTTTTTATTGCATCAATTTGGTTATTCTCTCTTTTCTTTTTTATTAATCTGGCTAGTGGTCTGTCTATTTTGTTGATCTTTTCAAAAAACCAGCTCCTGGATTTATTGATTTTTTGAAGGGTTTTTTGTGTCTCTATCTCCTTCAGTTCTGCTCTGATCTTAGCTATTTCTTGTCTTCTGCTAGACTTTGAGTTTTTTTGATCTTGCTCCTCTAACTCTTTCAGTTTTGACGATAGGGTGTCAATTTTTGATCTCTCCTTGCTTCTCATGTGGGCACTTATTGCTATATAATTTCCTCTAGAGACTGCTTTAAATGTGTCCCAGAGATTCTGGTATGTTGTGTCTTCATTCTCGTTGGTTTCGAAGAACATCTTTATTTCTGCCTTCATTTCATTGTTTATCCAGTCAACATTCAAGAGCAAGTTGTTCAGTTTCCATGAAACTGTGCGGTTCTGAGTTAGTTTTTGAATTCCGAGTTCTAACTTGATTGCACTGTGGTCTGAGAGACTGTTTGTTACTATTTCCGTTCTTTTGCATTTGCTGAGGAGTGATTTACTCCCAATTATGTGGTCAATTTTAGAGTAGGTGTGATGTGGTGGTGAGAAGAATGTATATTCTGTGGCTTTGGGGTGGAGAGTTCTGTAAATGTCTATTAGGTTTGCTTGGTCCAGGTCTGAATTCAAGTCCTGGATATCCTTGTTAATTTTCTGTCTGGTTGATCTGTCTAATGTTGACAATGGGGTGTTAAAGTCTCCCACTATTATTGTGTGGGAGTCTATGTCTCTTTGTAAGTCATTAAGAACTTGCCTTATGTATCTGGGTGCTCCTGAATTGGGTGCATATATATTTAGGATCGTTAGCTCTTCTTGTTGCATTGATCCTTTTACCATTATGTAATGTCCCTCTTTGTCTCTTATGATCTTTGTTGCTTTAAAGTCTAATTTATCAGAGATGAGAATTGCAACTCCTGCTTTTTTTTGCTCTCCATTTGCTTGGTAAATCTTCCTCCATCCCTTTATTTTGAGCCTTTGTGTATCCTTGCATGTGAGATGGGTTTCCTGGATACAGCACACCGATGGGTTTTGTCTTTTTATCCAATTTGCCAGTCTGTGTCTTTTGATTGGGGCATTTAGTCCATTTACATTTAGGGTTAATATTGTTATGTGTGAATTTGATACTGCCATTTTGGTGCTAGCTGGCTGTTTTGCCCTTTAGTTGAGCTGGTACTTGTTGTTCCTTTATATGTGTAGAGCCTCTTTCAGGAGCTCTTGTAGAGCTGGCCTGGTGGTGACGAAATCTCTGAGTACTTGCATGTTCCCAAAGGATTTTATTTTTCCTTCACTTATGAAGCTTAGTTTGGCCGGATAGGAGATTCTGGGTTGAAAGTTCTTTTCTTTAAGGATGTTGAATATTGGCCCCCATTCTCTTCTGGCTTGTAGGGTTTCTGCTGAGAGATCTGCTGTGAGTCTGATGGGCTTCCCTTTATGTGTAACCCGACCTTTCTCTCTGGCTGCCCTTAGTATTTTCTCCTTCATTTCGACCCTGGTGAATGTGACGATTATGTGCCTTGGGGTTGCTCTTCTTGACGAATATCTTTGTGGTGTTCTCTGTATTTCCTGGACTTGAATGTTTGCCTGCCTTGCTAGGTTGGGGAAGTTTTCCTGGATAATATCCTGAAGAGTATTTTCCAGCTTGGATTCATTCTCTTCGTCCCATTCAGGTACGCCTATCAAACGTAGATTAGGTCTTTTCACATAGTCCCACATTTCTTGGAGACTTTGTTCATTCCTTTTTACCCTTTTTTTCTCCAGTCTTGCCTTCCCGTTTTATTTCATTTAGTTGATCTTCTACCTCTGATATCCTTTCTTCTGCCTGGTCCATTTGGCTGTTGATACTTGTGCATGCTTCACGAAGTTCTCGTGTTGTGTTTTTCAGCTCCATCAATTCACTTATATTCCTTTCTATTTTGTCCATTCTCGTTAGCATTTCATCAAATCTTTTTTCAAGGTTCTTAGTTTCTTTGCATTTGGTTAGAACATGTTCTTTAAGTTCACAGAAGTTTCTTACTACCCACCTTGTGAAGTCTGATTCTGTCATTTCATCACACTCGTTCTCCATCCAACCTTGTTCTCTTGCTGGTGAGGAGTTGTGATCCCTTTTAGGAGGAGAGGTGTTCTGGTTTCGGGTGTTTTCATCCTTTTTGCGCTGGTTTCTTCCCATCTTTAAGGATTTATCCACCTGTCGACTTTGTAGTTGCTGGCTTTCAGATTGGGTCTCAAATCTTTCAGATTGACGTTCTGTTTGTTGATGATGAGGTTATTTTTGTTTCTTGGTTTTCCTTCTGACAGTCTGGCCCCCCTGCTCTAGGTCTGCTGAGGTTCACTCCAGGCCCTGCTTGCCTGGAGTTCACTTGCAGCAGCTGCTGAACAGCTAGGGTTGTTACCAGTTTTCTTCTTCTGCTATCTTTGTCCCAGAAGGATACCCGCCTAGTGTCAATCTGATCTCTCTTTTATGAGGTGTCTTTTTGGATATATAGGGGTCAGGGAGCTGCTTGAGACGGTCTCTTCTTTATAGGAGCTCAAATGATGAGCTGCGAGCTCTGTTGTTGTTCATTCAGCGCTGCTGGGCAGGTACTTTTAGGTCTGCTGCAGCAGAACTCATAAACTGCTTTTTGTTCCCAGGTGCTCTGTCCCAGGGATTTAGGGCTTTATTTATGAGTTTCCGTTATGCTGCCGCCTTCTTTTTTTTTTTTTTTCTTTTTTTTTTTTTTCCTTCAGACCTGCCCAGCCCAGCAAGGAGGCAGCCTAGTCACTGTCGGCCTATAGCAGCTTTGCTGAGCTGCTGTGTGCTCTGCCCTGCTGCCGAGTGAACTTCCCTGCAGTCCTGTTTATATGGGTGTAGTTAGAACTGCTTTGGCGATGGTGGCCCGCCTCTGTTGGGGCGGAGTCTCTGCTGTGGCGGGTTGCCTTGGCAACGGCAAGCTGCCTCAGCAATGGCGGGTTGCCTTGGCAACGGCGGGCTGCCTCGGTAATGGCGGACACCCCTCCCCCACAGAGCTGGTCCGTCCCGGGTTCAGCTGAGCTTGCTGTGAAACTCTCAATCCAGAGTTTCTGGTTGCTGTTCTTTTGTGGGGGTGGGACCAGCCGAGCCTGATCGCCTGGCTCCCTGCCTCAGAGCCTTTTTTAAGTTGGTGTTCCAGTCGCCTGTTGAAGAGGCGCCGGGGTCTGTTTGTTTTCCCCTGTGGCCACTCACTGCGCTGGCTTAAACAGCGGCACTGAGGTTTGTGGCGCTTTTTTTTCTTTGTTTTGCCCTGGAATCTACTGTCCTGGTTCTCTGCTCAGTCCCCTTTTTGAACCAGCGTATGGGCGACTTCCCGTGGCTCCAATCGCCAACCTAAAGGGCCCCCGGACCGGTGTATTTTGTATGGAGAACCGCGGCTCCGGGGCGCCGACAAAGCAGCCGCGCGGGGCAAAGCAGCGGCGCTGGCCGGCGCTGGCCGAAACAGCGGCGTTGGTGACCGTGGAGCACCTCTGCCCGGGAATTTCCTAGTCTGTGGGCAATAAAAACGCAGCGTCCACTCACCCTCTGCGCTTTCACAGGGAGCTGCAATCCTGAGCTGGTCCTAAACGGCCATCTTGGATCGTCCCTCCAGTGTGTCTTTAAATATAAAGTAGGTGTCTTGTAGAAAGCATATCGTGGAATCTTGTTTTGGTTAAATATTTTTTATTCATTAACATATTTAGTATTTTTAGTGATTTTTATACTTCTGTCTTATAACTTCCATAGAAGAATTAAAAGTGA
>NW_022438509.1:0-14012 GCF_009761245.1 Sapajus apella
AAATGCCAGCAGGAGAAGGGACCTTCCCCTCAGTGCTCTCTGCTCCCTTCCTCATGGAAGCTCCACTGTGAAGAGCGGAGTCTGCCAAAGCTCCGCTTACCTGAGTGGCTGCTGGAGAGAAGGAAGACAACAGGTTGTTCTATTACCATTTTGGGTGTTGGTTTATCCCAACAGGAGAAATAGGAGAGAGAAAGCTCTGTACTGGCTGGTTTTAGATGTGGAGGTAAAGATGACTTAATTGCTTAATAGTATTTCTTAGGACAGAGCCTGATTCAAAAACCATTTCAGAAATAATGATCAAAAACATATATTAAAAAAAGACAAAAAGAAGAAAAACAAAACTCAAAATAAAAAAATTAAAAACAAAATCTTAATGATTAAGTAAAGGTCAACATTTGTAGGCCGGGCGCAGTGGCTCATGCCTGTAATCCAAGCACTTTGGAGGCCAAGGTGGGCGGATCACCTGAGGTAGGGAGTTCAAGACCAGCCTGACCAACATGGTGAAACCCCGTCTTAAAAAAAAAAAGGTCAACATTTGCAAGGAAAGCTTACCCATCACCCTGAATTGTGTGAGTGCTGGATGAGCAGGGATGGAGACCTGGTGCCTTCAACAAACAAGCTTTTATTTTTATGTATTTATTTATTTACAAACGGAGTTTTCCTCTTGTCCAGGCTGGAGTATCATGGGGGGATCTCAGCTCACTGCAACCTCCGCCTCCCGGGTTCAAGCAATTCACCTGCCTCAGTCTCCCGAGTATCTGGGACTATATTGCAGCTCGGACTAACGGGCACACACCACCACACCCTGCTAATTTTTTGTATTTTTAGTAGAGATGGGGTTTCACCATGTTCGTCAGGCTGGTCTCGAACCCCTGACCTCGTGATCCACCTGCCTTGGCCTCCCAAAGTGCTGGGATTACAGGCATGAGCCACTGCGTCTGGCCAGCTGTTAAATAAGAGATTTCTTCACTTACCTTTTATTCCAGTATGCTCATTAACCTTTGCTAGGAGCTGGTAAAAATTAAAGGTCCTGAGCCTCTACCCATAGATGAAGCCCAGCAAGACCTAGGCTGTGGGCGCCCAATCCATAATGGTGGTGTAAAGAATGGTTCTATTTAAATATGTAGTTTAAAATGTTTGTTCACCTCTCAATTTTGGTGATTTGGATTTTGAAGAGGAAAGCACACTTTCTTCTAATTTTTCAAGTGTGTTTGCTCCATTTTCTGTCCTCCACAGGGAAACAGAATCCCTCAGGCAGGACCAGCACGGATGGACCCCAACACGCTCTCCATGGAACAGGGGAAGGAGTTCTTAAAGCAGTGTGGGATCCCACAAAGAGATGTGAGTACGGGAGCTGGGGCCACCTGGGACGCAGGTGGAATGGGGGAGTCCAAGCCTCAGGCAAGGCTGCAGCAGGCTCCCTGCCCATGTCCCGGTCATATTCAGGGCTCTGCAACCTCCATACACCGGCACTGACCCATTAAAATAGATATGTAATTCCTCACGGGGATACGGGAAAGTGCCAACCCACCCTGCCCCCGCCCCTTGGTTCCCACCTGGGAAGAGCAGCACTTCCCAATATGCTGGGCTCTCCCTCTTGGTGCCATTTGAAGGTCATCAGCAAACTCCTCATGGGCTGTGGAGTAAAGAACTGAGATTACCTTTGCATTGTCATAGCTTAGCTCCCACATGAGTGAGAGCATACGGTGTTTAGTTTCCCATTCCTGAGTTACTTCTCTTGGAATAACAGTCTCCAATCCCATCTAGGTTACTGGGAAGACCATTAATTTCTTCCTTTTTATGGCTGAATAGTATTCCATTGTGTGTATATATACACACATGTATATGTACCACAGTGTTTTTATCCACCCATTGATTGATGGGCATTTGGGCTGGTTCCATGTTTTTGCAATTGCAAATTGTGCTGCACATCTGCAAGTATCTTTCCTTTCTTTTTTTCTGAGACAAAGTCTTACTCTGTTGCCCGGACTGGAGTGCAGTGCTACAATCTTGGCTCACTGAAAACTCTGTCTCCCAGGTTCAAGCGATTCTCCTGCCTCAGCCTCCCAAGTAGCTGGGATTATAGGCATGTGCCACAAGGCCCAGCTAATTTTTGTATTTATAGTACAGATGGGGTTTCACCGTGTTGGTCAGACTGGTCTCGAACTCCTGACCTATAATGTACCCACATCGGCCTCCCAAAGTGCTGGGATTACAGGCATGAGCCACCGTGCCCAGCCACAAGTATCTTTTTCATATGACATTGTTTTTAAAAAAAAAAAAAAAGGCCGGGCGCGGTGGCTCAAGCCTGTAATCCCAGCACTTTGGGAGGCCAAGGTGGGTGGATCACAAGGTCAAGAGATCAAGACCATCCTGGTCAACATGGTGAAACCCCGTCTCTACTAAAACTACAAAAAAAATTAGCTGGGCATGGGGGCGCGTGCCTGTAGTCCCAGCTACTCAGGAGGCTGAGGCAGGAGAATTGCCTGAACCCAGGAGGCGGAGGTTGCGGTGAGCCGAGATCGCGCCATTGCACTCCAGCCTGGGTAACAAGAGCGAAACTCCGTCTCAAAAAAATAAAATAAAATAAATAAAAAATAAATAATAAAAAAAAAAGGAAACAAAGAAATGTGAGACTGTCCAGCATTACCTTTAAACACCTCAGGAAGTTAGGAGTTCTCCCTCTCCTATGCCGAGGCTTCATCCTGCCTGAAGAACCCAAGCTGCATCTGCATTCTCCTTTCTCTGCTTTAGATTGATTTGATGACAGAGAAATGGGTTGTTATCGCCTCTGTGGAGGTTCTTCTGCGATTTCCTCTGAAGTCAGGAGAGGATCCAACCGCCCGCTGTGTCTCCAATAAAAGATGCCAGCCTTCCGTGGACCGGCCATCCACAGTTTCACAAAGATGTGGCTACCGAGAGGAGAGGTAAGACAAATTCTAGTGAGTAAGGTGGGGGCGGTCTGGGGGACTCCCCAAAGCACAGTGTGGGCTCAAGGTTTCTGCCTGAACAGGCCTGGGGGCTTCTGTTCTGTGTGCCCCCCCCATGACATGGGCTGTGATGTGTGCGATGCCTGGCGTGAACCTGCACATACGGGTCAGCGTCACAGGCATCCTCAGAGGGCTGGTCCTCGCTAGGCTTTGTGCCTGCCTCCGTGTGAAAAGCGGTGTGTGGTCACAGGGGTCTCATGTGAAACGTCACCAGTGCCCATAGGCTGACTATGAAAGCTTTGCAAAGCTTTGAGCTTCTGGTTGGTTTTCTGAGTGAGAAGCTATTCTATAAAATAGTGGGCTTTCTGGAAATACCTGGAAAAAGATCAGTAGTTGTTGGCTGTTCATCTGTTGGCGTTGGTAAATACGGTAGAGAGTTTCAGCTCTGAGGCACTGACTGCACGTGAGCTCAGAGCCCAGGAAATCTTCATTCACGGCTGCAAGTCTCACTTCACCCTCTAAACTCAAGTGGCCTTTGGTTTATAAAACCTGTGTCCTGTTCTGGGAGTAGGTCAGGGAGAGAATCACAAAATAACACAGCAGGGAGCTGGGTCCAGAGAGGACCAAGTTCCGTGGGTGTGACTCAGTGGCCAGTGCGTCCCTCCATCCCTACTTGGGTAGGAGGGACTTTCTTCTGGTGTCTGTGTAATATTTTGTCATTTTCTTATGACTAGGAAACCCAACAGCCAATTAATGAAGAAGACTGATCAGAAACTCAAGGACCTGCCGCAGACGGCAGGTGATTCCATCCGTCATCAGGCTCAGAGGCCACGCACAGCCAAGAACTCACAGAAGCAGCAAAGGAAACCCGTGGGGCCAAGGGCTCCCCCAGCAGATGAGGAGGAATCCAGGGTCAGTGGGGGCTTGAAAATGTGGGAAACCAAGGTGTCTGCATGGATCCCAGAGTGTGGGCTTGAACATGGGACCTGTGGGTATGACTCAGGTGTTCCCACTGGTCTCAGGCTGACTGCTCTGTGCTCTCCTATGCTGGCAGACTGGCCTATTGTCTGTCCAGTGTCATGTCCAGCCTGGTGTTTGCCACATCCTCAAACTGGTTCCTTTTCCTCACCCTCATCCTTCCTCCTGGGATCCCTGTGTTAAATGGGCTCTGGGGAGGACGATCACATCTTGAATTTCCTGGCTACCAACAGCCCATGGGTGTATGTCTCTCTCCCAAAATAATCCACCTCCAAAACCCAGGCCTTCTATGAACCTTTGAAGGTGCCCGTGATTGCTGTTGACTCACTGACCCCCAACCTCCTCCACCTGCAGGTGAAATGCAAGAACTGTGGGGCCTTTGGGCACTCAGCCAGGAGCACAACCTGCCCCATGAAGAGGTGGAGTGGGGCCCTTCCTCTGCAGCCCCTGGGCTCACACAAGGAGAAGGAGAACCTGAAGACAGCAAAGCCTCAGCTACCCCAGGCTCCAGGGTCCTTTCTGAGGGATGACAGAGAAAAGGAGCCAGGTTCAAGGTGAGGATTCTGCAGGGTCAAGGAGGATGCGTGATGCCGGAGCCTGAGGAGATGGCATCTCCCCGGCTGTGTGCAGCCTTCTCTAGGCACAGGCAGGAAAGCTGCACATGGCGGTGGATGGAGGCCCCTGCCTTCCAGGGCCCACAGTCCCAGCTCATTCCAGCGCCGAGTGTCTAGAGGGCAGGGCTGTGGGAGACCTGGGGATGTTGCCCCTGGCAGGCAGAGCAGCACCAGGGTCTGAGTGAACTTCGGGAAGCTGGGCTGTGGCAGGGAGGGGGCTTCCTGAAGTGGGGCTGCTTCTCAGATAAGAGAAGGGGCCGTCTTGGCAAATTTCACAGAGGTCTCAATGCCTCCCTCACCCAAAGCAAGGGCTGGGACTGGGCTCCGGGAGGGCGCTTGGCTCCCAGTCACAGGTGTGGACAGGAGGGTCAGGCGGGTCCAGACAGTGAAAGTGATTTCTTCTGCAGGCCCCAGCAGCAGAAGCAGAGCAAAGCTCCCACGCAGACACTTCCCAGGACGCCCCAAGAGGAAGTGCAGGGAGCCTGGGAGGAGCCAGAGGAAGACTGTTGGTACCTGAGGGTGAGTCTCCCCCGACCCCTGCTCTGCTTCTCTTCTGCGTCCCCTGATTCCTTCACTTCTGTGCCCCTCGTGGGTTGGGATTATGCTGAGACCCAGGCTGCCCTGCAGGAGAACTGTGGTGAGTGCTTCACACACTCCAGTTTCCAGCTTCTTGGTTTGGACATTCGTTTCTGTGCCTTTATTTGCAGGTTGGCCAGCAGATGCTGCTGGGCACATTTCAGTGCCCGTGGGGAGTGATGGACCAGGTGCCTTAGGGATATGGCTGCAGAGAAGGCACGTCTTTCATTTTTATACATGTTCTTTTTTTTTCTTTCTTTCTTTCTTTTTTTTTTTTTTTAAGATGGGGTTTCACCATGATGACCAGGCTGGTCTTGAACTCTTGAACTCAAGTGATCCACCCACCTTAGCCTCCCAAAGTGCTGAGATTATAGGCATGAGCCACCGTGCCTGGCCAATACGTGTTCTCAAATCCACTTTCAAAAGGAGCTCTGCCATTTCCCGTCTCCACGTTGTGTGGGGAATTGACATTCCCTTGATATCAACAACAGACAACATACAGTTATTTTATGAAGCAACCCAGACCGTGATTTCCACTGTGATGGAGAGGGTGTCTCAGCTAACCCATATGTAAAGTTGAGTTACCAGTATTTTCAATGGTGGAGTTATTCAGTGGATTCAGCAAGTTATGCAAAGCATGCCATGAACATGACATGGTAAATTACGTCTTACTATTGTTATGATCATACCGCAAGTAAATATAGACTAACTTCAAGTTTGTAAATGAATTTCACTTACAATGATGTGTCCTACGAGCCTTGAAACTTCTCTTATTAAAAGTCATTGTAATACTCATTGGTTAATTTATTTCCATGTTAATAAAGTTCTCTGAACTGTGACACGTTTTACAGGTGTTCTGAGTTTTCCTTTCCACCTCAAGCCAATTTCCTTACATTTCAATCATGGTGTTTCATTTACTCGAGTGAAGAGGACTTGGTGCCTATTGTGTCAACTAGAGACCCGTAGCTTCTAAGAAACACAAACCCGTGGGCACAGGCCACCCCTCTGAGTGAGTACCTGAAGTTTAATAACAACCCCAGCTGTTTCACATGTGGGTTAAAGTGTGGTAAGCACGGAAATTGACTGACTCTCAATTTGGTTCCACCTCAGAATCTCCTGGTGAGCTTCAACTGCTCCTCCTGGCTGGGTCCCACCCTTGGAGACGGTCATGTTCTAAGTCCTGTGTGAGCCTGGATGTAGGGATGGGTAGATCCTTTGTGGTTAAGTCAAATGTGGGGTGACGGTTAGGAAACACTGGAGGGAGAGGGCGAAGACACTGCTTCCCTCACCCACCTCCTCCCGCTTCACCTTGTGAGGAAACTCTCCTGAGGCCAGAAAGATCAGAGGGCTCTGAGGCTGGGGTTTCAGTCTCAGGGGAGCGTCCCGTCTCTCTAAGACCTGGTCCCTAAGAAGCATGGATGGAAGCCTCCAGGCTGCCTCCTGGATGGGGGCTGGAAACCATGAAAATATAAAGAGTGATCTGGAAACTCAGGTTGAACTCCTTCAGCGTGCTCTAGTGGGGTGATTTTTAAAATATATGTCACATGTGAGTCATTTCTTCAACCTTTGGCAGCCAATTTGCTGTACAATTTCCCTGATACAGAAGTTACACTCCAGCATGTTGTGTTTAGGGCACGCTAGTTTCTCTATCAGCTCTGTGCTGACCTGAATTGAAGAAACTGCAGTTGTATTTTTTAATATTTATTTATTTATTTATTTGAGATAGAGTCTTGCTCTATAACACAGGCAGGAGTGCAGTGGTGTGATCTCAGCTCATTGCAACCTCTGCCTCCCAGGGTCAAGTGATTCTCCTGCCTCAGCCTCCTGAGTAGCCGGGATTACAGGCACCTGTGACCACACCAGGCTAATTTTTTTTTTTTTTTGTATTTTTAGTAGAGATGGGGTTTCACCATGTTGACCAGGCTGGTCTGGAACTCCTGACCTCAGGTGATCTGCCCACCTTGGCCTCCCAAAGTGCTGGGATTACAGGTGTGAGCCACCATGCCTGGCCAGAAACTGCACTTTTAAATGAGGCGCTATTAATGGGCTAGAATAACCTGAATATTCCTGCTAGAGAGACTTTCTCTTCTGGACGTGTTAGACTTCTGCAGATAGTGAATCTGTGTATTACCGTAAACAACTTATAGGAATTAGATGGAATACAATCAATAAATGTATAAAGTAAGTTCAACAAAATATGCAGCCTATCTTTCAAATCTTAGAGTTTGGTTTGTTTAGCGATTGAATAACTGTTTGATCTGCCTAGACATTTAATGACAAGGGTTCCATGAAACATTTCATTTCTTTTCCCTCCAACTTGCTGAATTAAGTTTAGCCTAAACTTGCCTTCTTACGTATTTTATGTTCAGACTAAAGTTAGGCTCAGTGAAGTGTAGCCTAACTGCATGTATAAACAGACTAAGCTCAGACTGGGTGCAGTGGCTCACACCTGTAATCCCAGCACTTTGGGAGGCTGAGGAGGGTGGATCACTTGAGGTCAGGAGTTCAAGACCAGCCTGACCAACATGGTGAAACCCTGTCTCTACTAAAAATAAAAAAATTAGCCAGGCATGGTGGAGGGTGTGTGTAATCCCAGCTACTCAGGAGGCTGAGGTAGGGAGAATTGCTTGAACCTGGGAGACAGAGGTTGTAGTGAGCCAAGATCTTACCATTGCACTCCAGCCTGAGTGACAGAGAGAGACTCTGTCTCAAACAAACAAACAACAACAACAACAAAAAAAAAACAAAGACAAATATTTTTAATTAACAGTTCCTTTTTTTTAATCTTCAATTTTTAAGTTCAGGGGTACATGTGCAGGATGTGCAGGTTTATTACATAGGTGAACATGTGTCGTGGTGGTTTGCTGCACGGATCAACCCATTACCTAGATATTAAGCCCAGCATCCATTAGCTATTCTTCCTGATGCTCTCCATCCCCCCACCCCACCCCCAAAGGGCCCCAGTGTGTGTTGTTCCCCTTCATGTGTCCATGTGTTCTCATCATTCAGCTCCCAATTATAAGTGAGAACAGTGGTGTTTGGTTTTCTGTTCCTGCATTAGTTTGCTGAGAATAATGGCTTCCAGACCATCCATGTCCCTCCCTGCAAAGGACGTGATCTTGTTCGTTTTTATTTTTTTATTTTTTATTATTTTTTTTTTATTTTTTATTTTTTTTTTGAGACGGAGTTTCACTCTTGTTACCCAGGCTGGAGTGCAATGGCCGCGATCTCGGCTCACCGCAACCTCCGCCTCCTGGGTTCAGGCAATTCTCCTGCCTCAGCCTCCTGAGTAGCTGGGATTACAGGCACGCACCACCATGCCCAGCTAATTTTTTGTATTTTTAGTAGAGACGGGGTTTCACCGTGTTGACCAGGATGGTCTCGATCTCTTGACCTCGTGATCCACCCGCCTCGGCCTCCCAAAGTGCTGGGATTACAGGCTTGAGCCACCGCGCCCGGCCTATTTTTTATTATTTTTTTAAGACGGGGTTTCACCATGTTGGTCAGGCTGGTCTTGAACTCCTGACCTCAGGCGATCCGCCCGCCTTGGTCTCCAAAGTGGTTGGATTACAGGTGTGAGCCGCTGCGCCTGGCCACGTTCCTTTTTATGACTGCGTAGTATTCTATGGTGTCTGTGCACCACATTTTCTTTATCCAGTCTATCATTGATGGGCATTTGGGCTGATTCCATGTCCTTGCTATTGTGAATAGCTGTCGTGAACATACGTGTGCATGTTAGAAGAAGTTTCAAAGTGATATAAGTAAAAGAAAAAACATGACAATAATTTTCACTAGAAATCACTGGAATTATTTGCACAACTGAACATCAACTGATTTGCAAGTCCACACAATATGGAAATTTCCAGGTTTTTTTTTTGTTTTTTGTTTTTTGTTTTTTTTTTTGAGATGGAGTCTCACTCTATCGCCCAGGCTAGAGTGCAGCTCTCTTCAACCTCTGCCTGGGTTCAAGGGATTCTGATTCTCCTGCCTTAGCCTACCAAGTAGCTAGGATTTAAGGCATGCGCCACCATACCCGGCTAATTTTTGTATTTTTAGTTAGAGACGGGGTTTTGCCAGTTTGGCCAGGCTTGTCTCGAGCTCCTGACCTCATGTGATCTGCCTGCCTCTGCCTCTCAAAGTGCTGAGATTACAGGCGTGAGCCACCTAGCCCAGCCACAAATTTTTTTTTTTTAGAAGTCCTTCTTCAAACAAATGACTTCCTGTAATTTGGGAGATAATTTTTTTTGAGAGGGAATCTCGCACTGTAGTGGGCTGGAGTTGAGGGATTCGATCTCGGCTCACTGCAACCTCCGCCCCCTGGGTTCAAACAAGTCTCCCGCCTCAGCCTCCCAAGTAGCTGGGATTACAGGCACCTGCCACCACACCCGGCTAATTTTTTTTTTTTTTTTTTTGCTGGAGACCGCATTTCACTTTGTTGGCTGGCTGGTCTCTAATGCCTGACCACCTGACCCACCCGCTTCGGCCTCCCAAAGTGCTGGGATTACAGGTGTGAGCCACCACACCTGGCCATGGGGGATGAGTTTTTGAAAGTTTTATTGAGATATTGATGCACAAAACTGCCCGTATGGAAGGTGTAGAACTTGATATTTTCATAGGTGTATATTGTGGAATGATTACTATATTCTAGTTCATTAACATGTCTATCACCTCGACATAGTTACCATCTTTGTGGCGTGGGGGGTGAGAAGACCACATTTAAGATCTATCCTCTTGCCGGGCGCGGTGGCTCAAGCCTGTAATCCCAGCACTTTGGGAGGCCGAGGCGGGTGGATCACGAGGTCAAGAGATCAAGACCATCCTGGTCAACACGGTGAAACCCTGTCTCTACTACAACTACAAAAAATTAGCTGGGCATGGTGGCGCGTGCCTGTAGTTTCAGCTACTCAGGAGGCTGAGGCAGGAGAATTGCCTGAACCCAGGAGGCGGAGGTTGTGGTGAGCTGAGATCGCGCCATTGCACTCCAGCCTGGGTAACAAGAGCGAAACTCCGTCTCAAAAAAAAAGGAAAGAAAAAACAAAAAGATCTATCCTCTTAGGAAATTTCATATTTTGGGTGGCCGCGGTGGCTCATGCCTGTAATCCCAGCACTTTGGGAGGCTGAGGTGGGTGGATCACAGGTCGAGAGATGAAGACCATCCTGGCCAACATGGTGAATCCCTGTCTCTACTAAAAAAAAAAAATACAAATATTAGCTGGGCGTGGTGGCACGTGCCTGTAGTCCCAGCTACTCAGGAGGCTGAGGCAGGAGAATCACTTGAACCTGGGAGGTGGAGGTTTCAGTGAGCCAAGATTGCCTCACTGCACTCCAGCCTGGGTGACAGAGTGACACTTCATCTCCAAAAAAAAAGGAAAGAAAAAAGAAAATCCCACACATAACAATAACAATGTAGTACTTTGAAAGAGTCATTCCTAAACTTCAGATTAGATCTCCAGAAGTTGTTAATCTTGCATGCATGACTCTGTTCCCTTTGACCAACATTCTCCCATTTCTCTTCCCTCTAGCCACCATCCCTCTCTCTGATTCTACAAGTGTAACTATTTTGCATTCTATACATAAGTAAGGTCATTCAGTGTTTTTCTTTTTAAGAAATAAATTTTAATGAATGGAGGTTCCCCCAAACAGGAAAATCTTTATGTTAAAACAATTCAATTGAGTCCTTGGCTAACAACGGGATTGAAATACTGATATGACTTGGAGCTGAAGTGTCCTGGAAAACCTATTTTTAAAATGTTCACTCTTTTCTTCCCTTGTATGGTGCTTTAAATTAAGATTTTTAAATGTTGAATATTATAGGTCAAATTCAATTTTACATAACCAAACTTAAGTGGAAGACAGTGCTAAGGTAAAGAACTAAGGATTTGCATAGTAAAACAGGAACAGGGCAGCTATAATTTAATTTTTAAAACTCTCATTTACATTTGCAGTGCTTTAAATGAATATCACTTATTCATTTAAATCAACTCTGTTGATTTAAAGAATCACACTTAGTAATTTAGCTTAACTTAGTAATTAACTAACTAGTTAATTACTAAATAACTAGTTAGTAAAAAAACTAATGCTGAGCGATTTAGATTTGCAGGCTTTTGATCATGCCTAAGATTTTAAATCAATCAAATACTTTCTAGAACTTCCGAATACAAAAGGAATACAACCTTATTAAAAAACTAGAACAAGCCGGGCGCGGTGGCTCAAGCCTGTAATCCCAGCACTTTGGGAGGCCGAGGCGGGTGGATCACGAGGTCAAGAGATCGAGACCATCCTGGTCAACACGGTGAAACCCCGTCTCTACTAAAGCTACAAAAAATTAGCTGGGCATGGTGGTGCGTGCCTGTAATCCCAGCTGCTCAGGAGGCTGAGGCAGGAGAATTGCCTGAACCCGGGAGGCGGAGGTTGCGGTGAGCCGAGATCGCGCCATTGCACTCCAGCCTGGGTAACAAGAGTGAAACTCCGTCTCAAAAAAAAAAAAAAAAAAAAACAAACTAGAACAAAATGAAAAAAAAATTAGAAAGTCGAAGGTCTCTATGAACCCCCTCTGGGACCCATCCCCCCAACTGCCTCTAAAGAAACCACATTTAACAATTTGGTGCTTATCTTTCCAACCTTTTGATTCATGCATATACAAAATACACACACCTTGATCTGGCTTATACAATATATATGCTTTGCCACTAGCATTGACTCTCAGTACACCTTTGAAGTCTTTCCATGTCAGTACAGGTCGGGTAGATGGTATTCTATCATAAAATGTCCTTACAAAAATGGCAAAATCACTTTTTAAAAACTCAAAGTCACACTTTGCTCCCACCAGTCGCTGCCTTCACTGGATAATCACGATTCTAATTTATAAAAGGACAGACAAGTCTCAGAATATTTTTTATATTATAAAATTAAGTAATATGTAATAACTTAATTTTTTTGTTCCTTGTATCATTTCTAAATGTATTGGTATTATTACATGATGTGGATTATTTGTTACCATTGCCATATGAGACTCCTTTGTGTGTATATTAATCCATTTAATCACTCCACTGTTAATTAAATTAATCAAATTAAATTAATGGTTGATTAAATTTGACTTATTTAATTGATATTTATGTGAGTGGTTTTCAGCTTGGTCTAAAAGAAATGGTACTGGTGGCTGGGAACCGAGGCTCAAGCCTGTAATCCCAGCAATTTGGGAAGCCAAGGCGGATGGATCACGAGGTCAGGAGTTCGAGACCAGCCTGACCAACATGGTGAAGCCCCGTCTCTACTAAAAACAGACAAAAAAATTAGCCAGACATGGTGGTTCTTGCCTGTAAGAACCACCCAGCTACTCTAGAGGCTGAGGCAGGAGAATTGCTTGAACCCTGGAGGCGGAGGTTGCAGTGAGCCGAGATCTCACCACTGCATTCCAGCCTGGACAACAGAGCAAGACCCTATCACACAAACACATACAAAAGGCTCTGGTATACAAATATAGAACTCTTCTTTGGTGACCCTGGATGAATATCTGTTGGGTATTTACATGGTAGGGAAAATGTTAAACCATAGATTTACCTCTGTTCAACTGCATTAGAAACTGTGGAATATTTCCAAGATGTTTTTCTTTTTTTTCATAAATCAATTCTGAAACCCACCAGCAGTATATGAGATTTGTGGTTGATCCACATTCTGTAAATACTTAATGATTTCGGTCATTTTCATTTTAGTCTTTGTTGGTGTGTGATGGTCTTAGGAATTGGTTTTATTTGAATTTTTGGATTACTAAGAAATTTGTTGCCTTTTCACATGTTTAAGAAGGTTTTAGTATTTTTTTGTTTTGTTTTGAAATGTCTTTTTGTTAATTTTTCCATTTTTTCAATTGTCTTATGTTTCTTTTTCTTGCTGATTTATTGGAGTACTTTATAGATCCTGGATTTAACATTTTTCTTGGTTCTCTTTACCTCTCTCTCTCTTTCATTGCCTTTCTTTGGATGAAGATCAGCTCTTAAATTTAATATAATAGAAATTGTCATTTCCACACTTGTATAATTTCCCCCTGTGTCAGAATAATTTTCCTATTCTAACACCACAGAGATGTACCCCTCTGATTTCTTCTATAAATTTCATTATTCAGGCCAGGCATGGTGGCTCACACCTGTAGTCCCAGCACTTTGGGAGGCCGAGGTGGGTGGATCACAAGGTCAGGAGATCGAGACCATCCTGACTAACATGGTGAAACCCCATTTCTACTAAAAATACAAAAAAAAAAAAATTAGCCAGGCATGTTGGTGCAAGCCTGTAATCCCAACTCAGGAGGCTGAGGCAGAATTGCTTGAACCCAGGCGGCGAAGGTTGAGGTAAGCAGAGATCGCACCACTGCCCTCCAGCCTGGGTGACAGAGGGAGACTCCATTTCAAAGAAAAAAAAGATAAAGAAAAGAAATTACAAGCAGAAGAGGGAAGCTTCAGAGAACACAGGGTGAAGAATCAAAAGATAAAACCTCCCTCTACCCTGGCAGCCCCCGTGCTCGCCCCACCTATACCCCTGCACTTCACACAGGCTGCCTGGGACCGTGTGGCGCGGCCCGCTAGAGTGTAACTTCTGTATCAGAGAAATGGTTTGTACAGCAAATTGGCTGCCCCAAGTTGAAGAAAGGACTCTCATGTAACATGTATTTAAATATCACCCCACTTAAGCACGCTGGAGGAGTTCAGCCTGAGTTTCTAGATCGCCCTTTATCCTTTCTTCCTTCTTTTCCTCCTTCCTTCCTTCCCTCCCTTCTCCTTCTCCTTCTCTTTCTCCTTCCTTCCTTCCTTCCCTTCCTTCTCTTTCTCTTTCTCCTTCCTTCCTTCCTTCCTTCTCTTCCTTCTCCTTCTCCCCCTCCTCCTCCCCCTCCCCTTCCTCCTCCCCCTCCCCCTCCTCCTCCCCC
>NW_022438510.1:0-14001 GCF_009761245.1 Sapajus apella
TACTCAGGAGGCTGAGGCAGGAGAATTGCCTGAACCCAGGAGGCGGAGGTTGCGGTGAGCCGAGATCACGCCATTGCACTCCAGCCTGGGTAACATGAGTGAAACTCCATCTCAAAAAAAAAAAAAAAAAAAATTAGTGTTTGACAAAGGTTGAGTGAGTGAAAAATGATGAAGAGCAGAAAAGAAACCCAGGGCAATAAAACTACTCTGTTTGATATTATAATGATGAATACATGTCTTTGTATTTGCCTAAACCCGCGAAGGCATAATACCAAAAGTGTACCCTAATATAAAATATGGGCTAAGGATAATTACAATGTGTGAATGTAGATTCACAAATTTTAACAAATATACTACTCTTGTGGGGAATGTTCATAATGGAGGAAGTTACATATCTGTGGAGATAGGAGGTATACAAGAACTCTCTAGCTTTGACATCACTACCTTTGAATAGAGGAAGCCATGAGCCAAGGAATTCAGACAGCCTCATGAAGTTCAGAAGCCAAGGAAATTATCCCCAGAATCTTTAGAAAGAAACACAGACTTGCCAATATTGAGTTTAGTTCACTGAAACTCATTTCAGACTTCTGAGTTTCAGAAATTTAAGACCATAATTGTGTTGCTTTAAGCCACTAAGGGGAATGAGAATGGAACCAGAAATGGGGAAGTTTTTCTTTTGCTTCATTATTTCAGGCTTTTGTTAATAATGCATTACTTTTGTGTTGTTGCATACTTTTCACTACAATTTAGAGGTATAAGAAATTCAAACAGCAGAAGTGACAAGCATTAAAGATGATGGATATACTGGTAGGTTTTACATAACTTAGTTGGTTCAGTTCAAAAATTGAGGGAAAGGGGTAAAAATGACTCAAAATATATATTGTTTTTACTGGAAGGTGTTTGTTATGTATTTGCGTTTATCTACATTTCCATCTGCTGAGTCTGTCTATGTAAACCAGTAACAACATCTGTATTAGTGTCTGCACATGCACATAAACAAGCGTAAGACTCCCATAGTTGATACTAAATTATTTGGTCTGAAGGTGAATTTTTAGAAGTTTGGAATGCAGAAGGTCATTAAATAGGCCACTTATAAATTCCTGCTTACCACAACATCTTGGGGGTACTAATATTACAAAAATCCCCACTTACTTTAACAATATGAAGTAGACTTGAGAACATGGGACTTAGAATCAGACTGCCAGAGTTCAGACCTGAGTTCCACCACTTACCAGCTTTGAGACTGACAGGAAATTATTTGCCCTTTCTATACATAGATGTTTTCATCTGAGAGGGAAAATAATAGTATCTGGTTGATAGAATTGTGATAAGGAAAGAAAAATCTATTAGCAGATGTAAAGTCACCAGACCAATATCTGACGTACAGTAAGTAGACAGTAAATGTTAGCTACTATTATTGTCATTTTTCTGGTCTTATTTGGCTGCAGGTAACGTGCTTTGTGAGTGAAATCACTGTAATACCCTATAATGAAAAGCAAAAATAATTCAGCATACCATGTTAATCCTAGACAATAGAATGTAATTCGATTGTATCACCAATAGTTTTTCTTTGTGACTTTCATTCTGCTTACATATTATTCAAATATTTCATCAGAACAACATTTTACCAGTAATCTCTGAAAACAGACATCATGTTCCCTGGACAAAGTTAAAAGGAACCTGATATAACATTATTGCAATTCAGATGATCTCAGTGGTCTTTATTCAGCTGGATAAAACTACAACTTTGACTAAATAAAAAACTTAAAATATTGGTAAAATACGGCTGTGATTGATTTCTTGATTTCCTCAAGACTTCCCTGTGTGGGTTTAAGGTTTTGACTTGGGTACCAGGGTTTTCCATATACAACATAGGTGACCTCAGGCAAATTTCTCAACTTTGCTGAGTCTTGGTTTCATCATATATCACTGTACTGAGGAGTCCTTTTTCCTGTTTATGAAAATGTTGATATCATTTAATGGCTCACACAGTTTGTGACAAAAGCAAGAGTCAGAATTATTACTTTTACCAACTTGGAAGTGCAAATATTCAATGGCTTTCCTAAGTCATCAATTAGGTCTTTTGTTGAGGTCTTTTGATTATTGCTGATCTTTTTTCTGTCAGAGTATATTACTTAAAAGAATTTTTAAAATGCTATTCTTTAAAAAAAAGAATATTTAAATCGGACAAGATCACAAAGTGATTCATAGGACATTAGTGTTCTAGATTTATAGGTTATTTCAAAGAGCATATTTTGTATATTATTCATTAAACATCCATTCTTTTAATCACATTTATAAGTGCATTTTGACCTATCAAGAACCAAAGAAAATATATGAAAATATATCTAAACTTTCCACATAATAAGCACTGAAGGATTGAAAATTTTACCAACGAAATCCCTTAATCAGATTCAAAGACTGTTTTAAATCAAGATATGAATTATTTTGTTAATATTTCAAACTGTACTTCAATTGAAAATGATGACTTAAAATATCATATTCTGTTCTCTTTTTTCTGTTTTTTTTTTTTGAGAGTGAGTCTCGCTCTTGTCACCCAGGCTGAAGAGCAGTGGTGCGATCTATAACAATTGATTACCTTTCTATAAATTAAAACTTTTCATTTATATTAGTTTGAAAGCATGAAATTCACTCCACCTTGAATGCATTGCAGCATCTAGTTTTCTTTTTCTCTGAAGATTGTGCCTCTGCTGTCTTATTCAAATGCTGATTTTGGTCCATAATTGAATTACAGACACCATGTAAATGTCTTTAATTTTTGTTGTTTCTTGGTTTGAAATTATCACCTATTCAGGAATAAATAGTATAAATTATTTTTCTTTAATAACAAACAATTTCAAAATAAGAAAAGCCACAAGGTCAGCAACAATCAATCAATCATTCACTAATATTCATTCAGTGCCTGCTATGTCCTGACTGTGGAACTAAGTCAATGCTGGACAGAAAAGAAATCAAGTCACAAACAAAGTTCTAGCCTAAGGAGATTATAACTTAATTAGAGAAATAAATTTATGAAGAGAAATTTGAAATGATAAGTAAATAATATAGAATCACACACTAGATTATATGAACAAAAGTTTTAAATTATGGAAATTAAAATTTCTATATTTTCTACTTACAAATATTACAAGATTTACATGGATGAAAATATACGTTAGCCTAATTTTTATTGTTTTATAAATTGTCAAATAGTACCTGGCCCATAGTAGGTACTCAATATGGGTAATAAAATAATACAATGAATCATAATTAGAATGAACTAAGACAGATTCATACAGGAGATAATTCTGGAGCCAGGCTAGAAAAGCAGGTAGAGTTTGAATTTGCTAAAAAGAACACTGTGTACTCCATGTACCTTTCAAGGAGACTTTGGCCATGCCTGACCTTACCATTGTCATAATCTTACTTTATTTTTAATGTTCATATATTTTCAAGAGAAATCCATGCATGTAGCTAAAAATGCCAATAAAAAAGACAAGATTCTTCCTCTAACTCTTGTCTCATTACCCAAAAACACAATACACATTTTTAAATACACACATAATATTTTTTAACACAAATGGCAGCAGACCATTAAAACTATCTACCTTTTTATCCTATTGTGCATCTTTAATATCATGTTAATAAAAGTCCTCATTTTTCTCATGGTGGCAGAGTATTCTGTTGCCTATAATATGTCTAACTAGCTCTATGTTGATAAGCATTTAGACTGTACCTAATTATTTGATACTAGAAAATGTTCTTAATATGCTATATATTATTTTCTTTATGTGAGATTATATCTGTAGAATAAATTTCTACAAGTAGAGTTTTGGAGTCAAAGTATAAGATAAATTATTCTTTTGAGAGTAACTAAGCCCACATTTTATTCTTTATTTTTTAGATTCAATGGGTACATGGGCAGGATTTTTACATAAATGTATTGCATGACACTAAGATTTGGGCTTCAACTGAATATGTCACTCAGATAGTGAACATAGTAACTAATAGGTAGCTTTCCAGCACTTTCCCTTCTGCCTTTCTCCCTGCTTTGGAGTCCTCAGAGTGTCTATCGATCTTGTCTGTATGTACATCTGGACCCAATATTTAGCTCCTACTTATAAGTGATAACATGCGGTATTTGATTATCTGTTTTAGAATTGATTCACCTAGATATGGTCTCCATCTCCATCCATGATGCCACAAAGGACGTGATTTCCTCTCATTTTTGTGGCTGTGTAGTTTTCCATGGTGTATATGCAACACATTTTCTTTAATCCACAAGTGATAAGTACCTAGGTTAATTCCATGTCTTTGCTTTTGTGAATAGTGTGGCAATCAACATGAGTACATGTGTCTTTTTGATATAATGATCTATTTTCCTTTAGGTATATACCCAGGAATTGATTGCTGGGTTGAATGCTAGCTCTGTTTTAAGTTCTTCAAGAAATCTCCAAACTGCTTTCTATAGTGGCTGAATTAATTTACATTTACACCAACAGTGTATAAGTGTTTCTTATTCTCCACAACCTCACCAGCATCTATTGTTTTTCAACTCTTTCATAAGAGCCATTCTGACTTGTGTGAGCTTATATCTTATTGTGGTTTCAATTTGCATTTATCTGATGATTATTGATGTGAGCATTTGTTTCTATGTGGGTTGGATATTTGTATGTCTTCTTTTTGAATAGTGTCTATTCATGTTCTTTGCCCAATTGTTAATGGATTTTTTTCTTGTTGATTTAAGGTTCTTACACATTCTGGATATTAGTCCATTATCAGATGCATAGATTGCAAATATTTTCTCCATTCTAAAGGTCATCTGCCTATTCCATTGATAACTTCCTTTTCTGTGCATAAGCTATCTAGTTTAATTGGGTCCCACTTGTCAATTTTTGTGTTGCAATTTCTTTTGAGAACTGAGTCATAAATTCTTTGCCTAGCCCAATGTCCAGAATAGTATCTTTTACATAATCTTCTAAGATTTTTATAGTTTGAGATCCTTCATTTAAGTCTTTAATCCATCTAGAGTTAACTTTTGTATATGTTTGAAGATAGGGGTCCAGTTTTATCGTCCGTATATGGTTAGCCGGTTTTCCCAATACCATTTATTGTCCTTTCCCCGTTGTTTATTTTTGTCAGCTTTGTCAAAGATCAGTGATTGTAGATGTTTGGCTTTCTTTCTGGGTTCTCTATTTTGTTCCATTGATCTCTGTGTCTGTTATGTACCAGTGATATGTTGTTTTGGTTGCTACAGACTTACAGTATAGTTTGAAGTTGGGTAATGTGATGCCTCTGGCTTTATTCATTTTGCTCAGAATTGCCTTGGCTATTTGGGCTGTTTTTTTTCATTGTTGTTCCACATGAAATTTAAAATAGATTTTTCCTAATACTGTAAAACACAATGTTGTTGATAGAAATTACATTGAATCCGTAGATTTCTTTGGCAGTATAGATATTTTTGCAATATTGATTCCTCTAATTCATGAACATGGAAATTTTTTTCATTTGTTTGTATAATCTATGATTTCTTTCAGCAAATTTTTTTTGGGGGAACAGGTTCTCACTCTGTCACCCAGGCTAGAGTACAGAAGCATGATGATGGCTCACTGCAGCCTCAAGCTTCCAGCCTCATGCCATCAGCCCACTTCAGCCTCCCTAGTATCTAGAATTATAGGTACATTTCACCACGTTCAGCTGATTTTTTTAAAAAATTGTAGACATAGGGTCTCCTGATGTTGCTCAGGCTCTTCTTGAACTCCTTGGCTCAAGCAGTCTTCCTTCCTGTCTTGGCCTCCCAAAGTACTGGGATTACAGGTGTAAGCCATCACAGCCAGCCCTCAAAAATGTTTATATTTCTCCCTGTAGAGATCTTTCACTTCCTTGATTAGACATATTCCTATTTAAATTACTCTTTCCTAGTTATTGGAAATAGAATTACTTTCTTGATTTGGTTCTAATCTTGAATATTATTGGTGTAAAGAAATGCTATGGATGTTTGCATTTATGTTGTATCCTGAAACTTTACTGCAGTTTTTTTTTTTTTTTTTTGGTTCCATTCTATTTTTTACAATCCTGTCCTTGCATTCCAGAACAGATAGCTATTTAATATACAATACCAAACACTCCTAAAAGGACCTTGTTAACATTCAAACATCTCCCATTTCTTTTTCAGTATATTAAATCAAAAGGAAAACAAAATCTTAAGAAAAAATCAATAGGTTTAGTTCACCCCAGAAAAAGAACCTTTACAACAGGAAACTAAATTGTCAGGAATCTGACCAAAGACATAAAGCAGCAGATAAGATTCCTGACAGAAGAGAATGACTCCCTCTGGAACATAAATAGATCCCCCAAAGTATACATATTTCACATGAGTATGTGCATATATGTGTCATATATTTTTAAAAAATGGTTTCTATACCCAAAAAGTTATTCAGAAATAAATCAACACCCCATCTGAGACTGGGGAAGTTGGGGACCGCGGCCAGGTTACACAACGAGCCTGCACCTTGCTTTGCCCCGGGTGACCACTCGGTCCACTATGCATCCTAGCCTGGAGGGGGCTCGGTGAGAGCCTCTATCCTGCCCTCCCCACCCCCAGGCCTGGCAGATCCAGTGTTGGCAGAAAAATGAGCCAGGGAAGTCTAGGAAGGCAGATGCCTGTGTGGTCCCCAAACCCTCTGGTGCAGAGCTCAGGAGCCAGCTGGAGGCTTGGGACAAATGGCCAAGGCCGCTGCCAGCTGCCTTGCAGCCGCCCTGGGTCCTAAGGGTAAAGGGAAATGCTTGGGACCCCAGGAATGGAACAGCAGCACTCCCGTTTTTTAACAGCAGGCCTGACTCTGAGGTCTGCCCAAGGCCCTCGAGACCTTTGTAGTGTGGCCGTCTGGGCTTCTCCTCGGATCCAGTGGTCTTTGGGAGAGGGCTCTTAGGCCTGCCAGACCGGAGCCTCGTGAGCCTGCTGATTGAGTATGTGTGTGCCCAATGGAGCTCCACACATTGCAAACGAGTGCTGTACTGGGACGTACTGGAGTAGTGTCTGCTTTGGGGGAAGTCAGCTTGTCATCGCATCCTAATTGGTCCCCATGCTGACGTAGATTTATTCCAAAGATACCAGCTGCTGGAAGCGGAAGATACAGAAGACTCATTACACACCTGGAAGCGTCATCCTCTTGGGGCTTGGCACAGTGTTTCCATTCGCAGAACAAACAGCAGAAAGGCACGGGAACCCCGCACCTCATTCCAAACCCTTTCCTGGCGCCGCAGGCAAGCAGGAGAAAAGGCCATGAGCGTCGGAGGGCGCGTCGCTAGTTTTCAGGTTTGCGAGCTCAGCCGCTAGCGGTTCACACGCAGCTGTACTCGAACCACACCGTCTGCTGGTCCCCGCCCGGCTCCGGGGAGGCCGGGGTGCTCTTTGAGCTGCTCCCTCGACTGAAGTCCTCGAGGCCCCGGCCGGGGTGGGGAGCCGAGTCAGCAGACAGACCTGGGCCCTTGGCCGGAGCCCCTCGCCGCAGCCCTGCCCTGGGACCCCATCTCCCTCTGAGAGGTTGAGCCCCGCCCGGAAGGGGGTGACGGTGGCCACCTCCCCTGGGTGCGGGCGCGCCTTGGGCTGCAGCAGGTGAGAAGTGAGGGAGCTGGGAGTTGCTACCGCCACCGCCAGCACCAGCACCTGCAGCGGCAATGGCGGGGGCTGTGGCGGACTGATGCAGGGGGGCCAGCCTCTCCTCCTTTGGGGGAGCCAGGGAGAAGCACCTCGTGTCCAGCGGCCGGCTGCGGGGACCCGGGCCCTGACAGGAGCCGCCAGCCTTTCCCACAAGTGGGGTCCGCTCCTAGGCCAGGCTGTGGGAGCTGGCGCGTGCGGGGCTTGGCAGGGTATAACTGCCTGTCTCTCTGCCCCCCGAGGCCTCGGGAGCCCCCAGCTTGTGGGGGAACTCCTGTTTGCAGGCCTCGCGCCGCTGGCCGGGAGAAGGTCGGCTGAGGCCAGGCGGAAGGCTCGGCTCAGGGAGGCGCCGCAGGTACGTGGGAAGCTGCGGGCACCGGGGCCTGCCCGGGTCTGCCCAGAGACGGGGGGGCTGGGCCTGTCGGGGGGCCACGCTGGGTGGGGCCTCGGCCTCAGTCAGCCTGGAGTTTGGCTTCACACACTGCCCGGGCTTCAGCCGCTTCCTCTCTGAGGCGGGGCGGCCATCTTGACGGTGGGGGCCACAAAGCTGGTAGGCATTTTGGCCCCTTCTTTCCTGGCGGGTGGTCCTGGCTGGCCTCCCACGGCTGGGGGATCGCTGGCCTTCCGGAAGTAGTCACTCAGCAGGGCATCCCGGCAACTGGGGGTGTCTTGGGTGGGGGAGCTTGCTCTCCAGGAACTCCTCCAAGGTTACCATCTCGCTGCTGGGGGAGGCCGAGCGTGTGGAGGGGCTGTGCCCCTCTTCTGGGCACCCTCCTGTGGGACAGGCCCGTTCCGGGGCAAGGGGTACTCGTAGCGGCCGAAGGCATTGCGCGCTGGGGCGCTGGCTTCCCGGGGCAGAGTGACCAGGTTCCTGCTAGGGATCAGGTCTTCACTACTGAAGCTCTCAGACCGGCCGTGAGCGGCTCGGAGGAGCCTTTTAGAGCAGAGCTGTTGCTGGATGTGTTTCTACTGCTGTCTAAGCTACTTGACCGCGACACATACTGCCTGTGGTTGGGGACCTCAAACTCGAGATGGCTCGCAGAGGTTGTCATCTTTGGTGCGGCCTGGCTGCCGGGCAATGGGGGTGGAGCTGGAAGGGGTTGGAGTGGTGGCTGAGGCTGAGCAGGTCCAGGAGCCGGGCTCCAAAGGCCAGGACCTCACGGCCGGATCAGTGGAGGCGTCTGTGCGGTCAAGGCTGCCTCTGTGTGGGGAGCCTCACTTTGGTTTTAGATCCCCAAGGCCGTTCCCTGCAGACCCGTTGTGGGCATCACGCTTTTCGGCATAGTTGGAGCCCAGTGCGGGGGTGTGTCCGGGTTCTCGGGCTGTGCTCTGAGAGGCTGCCAGCAAGGCGGGGTCTGAGGACTCCAGCTGCCAGGGAGGACTGTCCGCAGTGAGCTTCAAGCATTCCCTCGAACCCTCCTCTGGTTTGATGAGTTTGACTAAGGCTTTGGCTCGTGCAGCATGCCCAGGTGCTCGTGGTCCTGCAGCAGGGCCTCATGGGCCGCTGTCAGCTGCTCCTGCTGCCTCTGCAGGCTCTCGTTCTCCGTCTCCTTGGCCATGTGGTGGCTCTGCAGCAGTGAGTACTGAGGGTTGAGCACCGTGCTCTGGGAGCTCAGTGTGGAGTTCTCTACCTGCAGCTTGGCAGTCTGGGTCAGCCGCATGGTGTGCTACTGCAGGAAGGCTCTCTGTTGGCTGCTGAAGGCCACGTTCTGGGTCTCCAGGTGCTGCAGCTGTTCCTTGAGCAGCTGCTTCTCAGCTTGCAGAGCCGCTCCAGCTCGATGGCTCAGTCCTTCACTTGGAGCAGCTCCAGGGTGGCTTCCTTGTGGATGGGCCCCCAGGCCTCTTTCCCCTGGTGACTGGCGGCTGTCTTCCCTGCAGGGTGTTTGAAAGAGTTCTGCAAGTGCTGCCCCTCTCCCTGGTTCTGCCTGAGGATCTCACACTCCTTCAGCATCTGCGGCTCGCTCTCTAACTGGCAATTGAGGCTCGCTTTCTCTTCCATCTGTGCTTCCAGGAGCACAGTCTTTTCTTCTTTCATGGCTAGCGTTTTTAATGCTGATTCATTTCTGCCCTCCAAAATCTTGTATTTTGTGTCACTGCTGCTGTCATCCTCCTGCAGCAGCAGCTCCCTGTTGAGGCTGACTTTCTCCAGTTGCTGCCTCAGCTTGTCCAGCTCACTGCTCAGCTGCTGGCTCTTCAGCTTCTCCAGCACCAGGTCCTCCCTCAGGGTCATCAGTGTCCTGGCATGCACAGTGACCTGCTTGGTGAGGTCCCGGTTGTCCTTCTCCAGCTCCTTCAGCTTGCCAGTCACATCCCTGCAGTGGGCCAGCTCCTTGTCCAGCATGTGGCTCTCCTTCTTAACAGCAGAGAGCTTAGCAGTGCTGTCGTCCAAGACCGTGTCCTTGAGCTCCACCTGCTACCACAGCTGCTTGGCCTCCTTCTGTTGGCTGCTTCTTGTCCTTCTCGAGCTGGGCCACCTCCTGCTCCAGGGCCTTCCTGTCCTTCTTGGCCCCCTCCAGCTGTGCACTGGCCAGCTGCAGGGCCTCCAGGTCCCACACGCAGCATCTGGAGCTCTGCCTCCAGCTCGCCCAGCTCACTCTCCAGGGCCTGCATCTTGCAGCTGCTGCTTTCCAGGCTCTGCTGCAGTCAGAGGCTCTTGGCACTCATGCTCTGGTAGCTGAGCTCCAGGCCTCTGGCTTCTTGCCCAGGACCTTGAGCAGCTCCACATTCCTCCTCAGCTCCTCCTTCTCATGCTCCAGCTGCTGGTTCTCCCTCTCCATCTGTGCCAGCTTGGTGCTAGTGAAGCGTAGAGTCTCCACCATCCTGCGCAGCTCCAGGTTCTCCGTGTCCAGCTGCTTGTTGTCGTGCTCCAGGCCCTCAAGCTACAGGGACACATTCTGCAGGGTGTCCAAAGACTTCCTCAGTGTCTGGTTCTCCAGCTGCAGGCCCCAGCTCTCATGTTCCAGGGCCTCGACTTTCTCAGTGGCAATCTCCAGGGAGGTCAGCTTCCTGGCCAGCTGTTTGTTCTCCTCCTGCAGTGGCTGCAGCTCCCTCTCCAGCTTCTCTGCCCACTCCCCCTTCTCCCTGGCCTGCTCCAGGTCCCTGTGCAGCTGCCACTTCTCAAACTCCAACTGGCTGAGCTTGCCACTGGTCTCCATCTGGTGGAGGGCTGTGTTCTCCTTCTCCATGTCCTTCATGTGTGCCTCACTGCTGACCTGTGACCTCTCCCGTAGCATCCACACAGCTCAGTTGAGGTGATCCTTTTCCTGCTCAGGGTCCTTGATCTGCCTGGCTTTGTCAGCCTTTATGGTCTCCATGTCACTCTGCAGCTGTTCCTTCTCTCTGATCAGCTCCTCACTGAGGGTCTCCAGATCTTGGTTCTGCTTTTCTCTCTCTAGCTGGGTTTGTAACTTTTCCATCTTCTTGCTGAGCTGTTGGTTCTCCTTCTCCAGCTTGCAGCGCTTGAGGCCGCTCTCCTCCAGCACAAGGGACACGTCCCGCAGCCCCTGGATGGTGCTCTGGAGGCTTTGGTTCTCCTTCTCCAGCTTCAGGACGGGGCTGGACGCACACTCGTTCAGCTGAAACACAAACGACTTCCTGAAGGTGTCTGACAAGTCTGCGTTCTTGGACAGCTGCTCCAGCTCCCAGCCAAGGTGGACAGATTCGTTCATGCTCTGCTTCTGTGCAATCCCAAGGGCTATGTTTTCTTCCAGCAGCTCTTCAATTCATTTCTTATCTGTGTCCTGGTCCAATTCCAGGGAACGAAGCTTAGATTTCAGCTGCAGGTTCTCCTTCTCCAGCTCACGGACTTTATCGCCCCAGGCCCAAGCAGCAGTCAGCTGTTCCTTCAGCATGGCCTTGGTTTCAATTAAAATGATATTATCTTCCCTCAGCTCCTCCATGTGGGCCTTGTAGAAGTCCACATCATGCAGCTTTTCCTTACAGCGGGTCAGCTCCAGCTCCAGCCTCTCTATGCGGTTCACCTTCTCCCACAGGGAGTCCAGCTCATCTTGAAAGGCTTGAGCAGACCCAGCATCTGCCACTAAGTGGATGTTCTCCTGCTTAACTTTCTGCAGCTCCAGCACCAGCTGGTCCACCCCGTGCCTGGTGTCCATAAGCTGCTCTGTCTTCTCCTCCAGCTCCTGCTGGATGCACCGCAGCCTGGCCTTGGTGTCGGCCATCTCCACGGCCAGGTATTGCTTGTCCTCACTGGAGAGGCTGCTGGTGAGGCTGGGAGTGGAGTCGGTGCTGGAGGACTTGACAGGGCTGGGTAGGTGCTGTGCCTGCAGACAGTCCCGCTCCTGAGTGAGGTCCATGATTAGCTTGGTGCACTTGTCCTGCTGATTGATGAGCCTCCTCAGGTGGACCACTATGCTCCTGGAGAGGTCCTCCAGCTCCTCCAGGGCCATGTCGGGTAGCTCCAGCCACTATAGGTCAAACGCGTTCTCCTGATTGTGAGTCACCTCCTGAATATGGGCCACGATGCCAACCTGGGTCTCGATGTCCAGCTGTTTGATCCTTTCAATGAACTCCTCTTTCCTCTCACACTAGATGGCACAGCCCATCACCAGCAGCAGCACTTTCCTGATTTCCTCCATGCTCTTCCCAGATAGTGGTTCTCTGCCAATCATCAAAACATTGGGCAAATTCATTACAATCAGCTGCTGGAGAGCTTCCTGGTAGTAGGTCTTGTTTCTCACCAAGATGGTCAAATTCTGAATGCAAAGGTTCACATCATTGTTGATATGCTTACTAATGCATTGATTTGTGGGCCTGGGATCTATTTGCAGCATGATTTGGTTTAAAAAGATGCCGTGCCCTAAATCCATGTACATAGTCAGATTGTCCTGGCTGCCACTTCCAAACTGGCCAAAAGTTTTCACCCAGGTCACCAGCGGGCTCTGCAGGAAGAGCTCCAGGGGCTCCGAGACCATCACATCCATGCTGAGGCTTCGCCTGCCGGCTCCACACCCCCCAATCCGTGTCCTGGTGGCCCCGCGCTGTGGCACAAAACAGGTCTGCGGTGAGCAGTGGGTGCAGGGCTGCAGCAGCTCGGGCCCAGGAGACAAAGGCGGGCACTCGAGCCCATGTTCTGTGGCTTTGGCGGCCCCAGGCCCCGCCTGGGGCTGGGGGAAGGGCTACTGCAGTTTTTAAATGAGGTATTTTTGAGGAATTGTTAGTGTTTTCTATGTATAGAATCATATATTTAACAAGAACAGATAATCTGACTTTTCCTTTTTCTATTTGGATGCCTTTTATTTCTTTTTCTTGTGTGATTGCTCTAGCTACAACCTCCAGTAACTATGTTGAATAGCAATGGTGACAGTGGACACATTTGTCTTGTTCCAGTGCTTACAAAGAATGCTTCCAACTTTAGCCTATTTGGTATGACATTGGTTGTGGGTTTGTCAGAGATGGCTCTTATTATTTTGAGGTATGTTTCTTCAATGCCTAATTTGTTAAGGGTTTTTAATTATAAAGGAATGTTGCATTTTATTACATATTTTTTCTCTAAAATAATTATATAGTTTCGGTTCTTAATTGTGTTTGTGTTGTGAATCACATTTATTGATTTGCATGTGTTTAACTATTCTCTATTGCAGGAATAAAGCCCACTTGATTGTGCTAACTTTATAATGTGTTGCTAGAATTTCTTGGCTAGTACTCTGTTAAAGTCTTTTGCATCTACGTTCATCAGAAATATTGGCTTGCAAGTTTCTTTTGTGTTGTGTCTTTGCCAGATTTTGGCATCAGGATGGTTCTGGTTTCATAGACTGAGATAGGGAGAAATTCCTCCTCCTCAATTTTTTTGAAATAGTTATAGTAGAATCGGTATCCGCTCTTCTTTATACATCTGGTAGGATTCAGCTCTGAATCTATTCTGCTTCAGGACATTTCTGGTTAGTAGGCTTTTTACTACTGATTCAGTTTTATAATTTATTTTTGGTCTGTTTAGAGTTTCTGTTTCTTTTTCGTTCAATTTTGGGAAGTTGAATGTTTCCAGGAATGTACCTATGTTCTCTGTATTTTTTAGTTTATGGCCATAAGGATGTTCACGGCAGTATAGGAGGCTCTTTTATGAATGGTTATAATGTCACTTTTGTCATTTCTGATTGTGCTTATTTGGATCTTCTTTATTTCTTTGTTCATCCAGCTAGTGGTGGATTGATCTTGTTTATCCTTCCAAATAACCAAATTTTTGTTTTGTTGATCCTTTGAATAGTTTTCGTGGTCTCAATTTCTAAATGAAATCTAAATGTTTTGCTCTGACTTTAATTATTTCTTTTCTTCTTCTAGGTTAAGGTTTAGTTCTCATTTTTCTAATTCCTTTAGGTGTGACATTA
>NW_022438511.1:0-14001 GCF_009761245.1 Sapajus apella
TACTCAGGAGGCTGAGGCAGGAGAATTGCCTGAACCCAGGAGGCGGAGGTTGCGGTGAGCCGAGATCACGCCATTGCACTCCAGCCTGGGTAACATGAGTGAAACTCCATCTCAAAAAAAAAAAAAAAAAAAATTAGTGTTTGACAAAGGTTGAGTGAGTGAAAAATGATGAAGAGCAGAAAAGAAACCCAGGGCAATAAAACTACTCTGTTTGATATTATAATGATGAATACATGTCTTTGTATTTGCCTAAACCCGCGAAGGCATAATACCAAAAGTGTACCCTAATATAAAATATGGGCTAAGGATAATTACAATGTGTGAATGTAGATTCACAAATTTTAACAAATATACTACTCTTGTGGGGAATGTTCATAATGGAGGAAGTTACATATCTGTGGAGATAGGAGGTATACAAGAACTCTCTAGCTTTGACATCACTACCTTTGAATAGAGGAAGCCATGAGCCAAGGAATTCAGACAGCCTCATGAAGTTCAGAAGCCAAGGAAATTATCCCCAGAATCTTTAGAAAGAAACACAGACTTGCCAATATTGAGTTTAGTTCACTGAAACTCATTTCAGACTTCTGAGTTTCAGAAATTTAAGACCATAATTGTGTTGCTTTAAGCCACTAAGGGGAATGAGAATGGAACCAGAAATGGGGAAGTTTTTCTTTTGCTTCATTATTTCAGGCTTTTGTTAATAATGCATTACTTTTGTGTTGTTGCATACTTTTCACTACAATTTAGAGGTATAAGAAATTCAAACAGCAGAAGTGACAAGCATTAAAGATGATGGATATACTGGTAGGTTTTACATAACTTAGTTGGTTCAGTTCAAAAATTGAGGGAAAGGGGTAAAAATGACTCAAAATATATATTGTTTTTACTGGAAGGTGTTTGTTATGTATTTGCGTTTATCTACATTTCCATCTGCTGAGTCTGTCTATGTAAACCAGTAACAACATCTGTATTAGTGTCTGCACATGCACATAAACAAGCGTAAGACTCCCATAGTTGATACTAAATTATTTGGTCTGAAGGTGAATTTTTAGAAGTTTGGAATGCAGAAGGTCATTAAATAGGCCACTTATAAATTCCTGCTTACCACAACATCTTGGGGGTACTAATATTACAAAAATCCCCACTTACTTTAACAATATGAAGTAGACTTGAGAACATGGGACTTAGAATCAGACTGCCAGAGTTCAGACCTGAGTTCCACCACTTACCAGCTTTGAGACTGACAGGAAATTATTTGCCCTTTCTATACATAGATGTTTTCATCTGAGAGGGAAAATAATAGTATCTGGTTGATAGAATTGTGATAAGGAAAGAAAAATCTATTAGCAGATGTAAAGTCACCAGACCAATATCTGACGTACAGTAAGTAGACAGTAAATGTTAGCTACTATTATTGTCATTTTTCTGGTCTTATTTGGCTGCAGGTAACGTGCTTTGTGAGTGAAATCACTGTAATACCCTATAATGAAAAGCAAAAATAATTCAGCATACCATGTTAATCCTAGACAATAGAATGTAATTCGATTGTATCACCAATAGTTTTTCTTTGTGACTTTCATTCTGCTTACATATTATTCAAATATTTCATCAGAACAACATTTTACCAGTAATCTCTGAAAACAGACATCATGTTCCCTGGACAAAGTTAAAAGGAACCTGATATAACATTATTGCAATTCAGATGATCTCAGTGGTCTTTATTCAGCTGGATAAAACTACAACTTTGACTAAATAAAAAACTTAAAATATTGGTAAAATACGGCTGTGATTGATTTCTTGATTTCCTCAAGACTTCCCTGTGTGGGTTTAAGGTTTTGACTTGGGTACCAGGGTTTTCCATATACAACATAGGTGACCTCAGGCAAATTTCTCAACTTTGCTGAGTCTTGGTTTCATCATATATCACTGTACTGAGGAGTCCTTTTTCCTGTTTATGAAAATGTTGATATCATTTAATGGCTCACACAGTTTGTGACAAAAGCAAGAGTCAGAATTATTACTTTTACCAACTTGGAAGTGCAAATATTCAATGGCTTTCCTAAGTCATCAATTAGGTCTTTTGTTGAGGTCTTTTGATTATTGCTGATCTTTTTTCTGTCAGAGTATATTACTTAAAAGAATTTTTAAAATGCTATTCTTTAAAAAAAAGAATATTTAAATCGGACAAGATCACAAAGTGATTCATAGGACATTAGTGTTCTAGATTTATAGGTTATTTCAAAGAGCATATTTTGTATATTATTCATTAAACATCCATTCTTTTAATCACATTTATAAGTGCATTTTGACCTATCAAGAACCAAAGAAAATATATGAAAATATATCTAAACTTTCCACATAATAAGCACTGAAGGATTGAAAATTTTACCAACGAAATCCCTTAATCAGATTCAAAGACTGTTTTAAATCAAGATATGAATTATTTTGTTAATATTTCAAACTGTACTTCAATTGAAAATGATGACTTAAAATATCATATTCTGTTCTCTTTTTTCTGTTTTTTTTTTTTGAGAGTGAGTCTCGCTCTTGTCACCCAGGCTGAAGAGCAGTGGTGCGATCTATAACAATTGATTACCTTTCTATAAATTAAAACTTTTCATTTATATTAGTTTGAAAGCATGAAATTCACTCCACCTTGAATGCATTGCAGCATCTAGTTTTCTTTTTCTCTGAAGATTGTGCCTCTGCTGTCTTATTCAAATGCTGATTTTGGTCCATAATTGAATTACAGACACCATGTAAATGTCTTTAATTTTTGTTGTTTCTTGGTTTGAAATTATCACCTATTCAGGAATAAATAGTATAAATTATTTTTCTTTAATAACAAACAATTTCAAAATAAGAAAAGCCACAAGGTCAGCAACAATCAATCAATCATTCACTAATATTCATTCAGTGCCTGCTATGTCCTGACTGTGGAACTAAGTCAATGCTGGACAGAAAAGAAATCAAGTCACAAACAAAGTTCTAGCCTAAGGAGATTATAACTTAATTAGAGAAATAAATTTATGAAGAGAAATTTGAAATGATAAGTAAATAATATAGAATCACACACTAGATTATATGAACAAAAGTTTTAAATTATGGAAATTAAAATTTCTATATTTTCTACTTACAAATATTACAAGATTTACATGGATGAAAATATACGTTAGCCTAATTTTTATTGTTTTATAAATTGTCAAATAGTACCTGGCCCATAGTAGGTACTCAATATGGGTAATAAAATAATACAATGAATCATAATTAGAATGAACTAAGACAGATTCATACAGGAGATAATTCTGGAGCCAGGCTAGAAAAGCAGGTAGAGTTTGAATTTGCTAAAAAGAACACTGTGTACTCCATGTACCTTTCAAGGAGACTTTGGCCATGCCTGACCTTACCATTGTCATAATCTTACTTTATTTTTAATGTTCATATATTTTCAAGAGAAATCCATGCATGTAGCTAAAAATGCCAATAAAAAAGACAAGATTCTTCCTCTAACTCTTGTCTCATTACCCAAAAACACAATACACATTTTTAAATACACACATAATATTTTTTAACACAAATGGCAGCAGACCATTAAAACTATCTACCTTTTTATCCTATTGTGCATCTTTAATATCATGTTAATAAAAGTCCTCATTTTTCTCATGGTGGCAGAGTATTCTGTTGCCTATAATATGTCTAACTAGCTCTATGTTGATAAGCATTTAGACTGTACCTAATTATTTGATACTAGAAAATGTTCTTAATATGCTATATATTATTTTCTTTATGTGAGATTATATCTGTAGAATAAATTTCTACAAGTAGAGTTTTGGAGTCAAAGTATAAGATAAATTATTCTTTTGAGAGTAACTAAGCCCACATTTTATTCTTTATTTTTTAGATTCAATGGGTACATGGGCAGGATTTTTACATAAATGTATTGCATGACACTAAGATTTGGGCTTCAACTGAATATGTCACTCAGATAGTGAACATAGTAACTAATAGGTAGCTTTCCAGCACTTTCCCTTCTGCCTTTCTCCCTGCTTTGGAGTCCTCAGAGTGTCTATCGATCTTGTCTGTATGTACATCTGGACCCAATATTTAGCTCCTACTTATAAGTGATAACATGCGGTATTTGATTATCTGTTTTAGAATTGATTCACCTAGATATGGTCTCCATCTCCATCCATGATGCCACAAAGGACGTGATTTCCTCTCATTTTTGTGGCTGTGTAGTTTTCCATGGTGTATATGCAACACATTTTCTTTAATCCACAAGTGATAAGTACCTAGGTTAATTCCATGTCTTTGCTTTTGTGAATAGTGTGGCAATCAACATGAGTACATGTGTCTTTTTGATATAATGATCTATTTTCCTTTAGGTATATACCCAGGAATTGATTGCTGGGTTGAATGCTAGCTCTGTTTTAAGTTCTTCAAGAAATCTCCAAACTGCTTTCTATAGTGGCTGAATTAATTTACATTTACACCAACAGTGTATAAGTGTTTCTTATTCTCCACAACCTCACCAGCATCTATTGTTTTTCAACTCTTTCATAAGAGCCATTCTGACTTGTGTGAGCTTATATCTTATTGTGGTTTCAATTTGCATTTATCTGATGATTATTGATGTGAGCATTTGTTTCTATGTGGGTTGGATATTTGTATGTCTTCTTTTTGAATAGTGTCTATTCATGTTCTTTGCCCAATTGTTAATGGATTTTTTTCTTGTTGATTTAAGGTTCTTACACATTCTGGATATTAGTCCATTATCAGATGCATAGATTGCAAATATTTTCTCCATTCTAAAGGTCATCTGCCTATTCCATTGATAACTTCCTTTTCTGTGCATAAGCTATCTAGTTTAATTGGGTCCCACTTGTCAATTTTTGTGTTGCAATTTCTTTTGAGAACTGAGTCATAAATTCTTTGCCTAGCCCAATGTCCAGAATAGTATCTTTTACATAATCTTCTAAGATTTTTATAGTTTGAGATCCTTCATTTAAGTCTTTAATCCATCTAGAGTTAACTTTTGTATATGTTTGAAGATAGGGGTCCAGTTTTATCGTCCGTATATGGTTAGCCGGTTTTCCCAATACCATTTATTGTCCTTTCCCCGTTGTTTATTTTTGTCAGCTTTGTCAAAGATCAGTGATTGTAGATGTTTGGCTTTCTTTCTGGGTTCTCTATTTTGTTCCATTGATCTCTGTGTCTGTTATGTACCAGTGATATGTTGTTTTGGTTGCTACAGACTTACAGTATAGTTTGAAGTTGGGTAATGTGATGCCTCTGGCTTTATTCATTTTGCTCAGAATTGCCTTGGCTATTTGGGCTGTTTTTTTTCATTGTTGTTCCACATGAAATTTAAAATAGATTTTTCCTAATACTGTAAAACACAATGTTGTTGATAGAAATTACATTGAATCCGTAGATTTCTTTGGCAGTATAGATATTTTTGCAATATTGATTCCTCTAATTCATGAACATGGAAATTTTTTTCATTTGTTTGTATAATCTATGATTTCTTTCAGCAAATTTTTTTTGGGGGAACAGGTTCTCACTCTGTCACCCAGGCTAGAGTACAGAAGCATGATGATGGCTCACTGCAGCCTCAAGCTTCCAGCCTCATGCCATCAGCCCACTTCAGCCTCCCTAGTATCTAGAATTATAGGTACATTTCACCACGTTCAGCTGATTTTTTTAAAAAATTGTAGACATAGGGTCTCCTGATGTTGCTCAGGCTCTTCTTGAACTCCTTGGCTCAAGCAGTCTTCCTTCCTGTCTTGGCCTCCCAAAGTACTGGGATTACAGGTGTAAGCCATCACAGCCAGCCCTCAAAAATGTTTATATTTCTCCCTGTAGAGATCTTTCACTTCCTTGATTAGACATATTCCTATTTAAATTACTCTTTCCTAGTTATTGGAAATAGAATTACTTTCTTGATTTGGTTCTAATCTTGAATATTATTGGTGTAAAGAAATGCTATGGATGTTTGCATTTATGTTGTATCCTGAAACTTTACTGCAGTTTTTTTTTTTTTTTTTTGGTTCCATTCTATTTTTTACAATCCTGTCCTTGCATTCCAGAACAGATAGCTATTTAATATACAATACCAAACACTCCTAAAAGGACCTTGTTAACATTCAAACATCTCCCATTTCTTTTTCAGTATATTAAATCAAAAGGAAAACAAAATCTTAAGAAAAAATCAATAGGTTTAGTTCACCCCAGAAAAAGAACCTTTACAACAGGAAACTAAATTGTCAGGAATCTGACCAAAGACATAAAGCAGCAGATAAGATTCCTGACAGAAGAGAATGACTCCCTCTGGAACATAAATAGATCCCCCAAAGTATACATATTTCACATGAGTATGTGCATATATGTGTCATATATTTTTAAAAAATGGTTTCTATACCCAAAAAGTTATTCAGAAATAAATCAACACCCCATCTGAGACTGGGGAAGTTGGGGACCGCGGCCAGGTTACACAACGAGCCTGCACCTTGCTTTGCCCCGGGTGACCACTCGGTCCACTATGCATCCTAGCCTGGAGGGGGCTCGGTGAGAGCCTCTATCCTGCCCTCCCCACCCCCAGGCCTGGCAGATCCAGTGTTGGCAGAAAAATGAGCCAGGGAAGTCTAGGAAGGCAGATGCCTGTGTGGTCCCCAAACCCTCTGGTGCAGAGCTCAGGAGCCAGCTGGAGGCTTGGGACAAATGGCCAAGGCCGCTGCCAGCTGCCTTGCAGCCGCCCTGGGTCCTAAGGGTAAAGGGAAATGCTTGGGACCCCAGGAATGGAACAGCAGCACTCCCGTTTTTTAACAGCAGGCCTGACTCTGAGGTCTGCCCAAGGCCCTCGAGACCTTTGTAGTGTGGCCGTCTGGGCTTCTCCTCGGATCCAGTGGTCTTTGGGAGAGGGCTCTTAGGCCTGCCAGACCGGAGCCTCGTGAGCCTGCTGATTGAGTATGTGTGTGCCCAATGGAGCTCCACACATTGCAAACGAGTGCTGTACTGGGACGTACTGGAGTAGTGTCTGCTTTGGGGGAAGTCAGCTTGTCATCGCATCCTAATTGGTCCCCATGCTGACGTAGATTTATTCCAAAGATACCAGCTGCTGGAAGCGGAAGATACAGAAGACTCATTACACACCTGGAAGCGTCATCCTCTTGGGGCTTGGCACAGTGTTTCCATTCGCAGAACAAACAGCAGAAAGGCACGGGAACCCCGCACCTCATTCCAAACCCTTTCCTGGCGCCGCAGGCAAGCAGGAGAAAAGGCCATGAGCGTCGGAGGGCGCGTCGCTAGTTTTCAGGTTTGCGAGCTCAGCCGCTAGCGGTTCACACGCAGCTGTACTCGAACCACACCGTCTGCTGGTCCCCGCCCGGCTCCGGGGAGGCCGGGGTGCTCTTTGAGCTGCTCCCTCGACTGAAGTCCTCGAGGCCCCGGCCGGGGTGGGGAGCCGAGTCAGCAGACAGACCTGGGCCCTTGGCCGGAGCCCCTCGCCGCAGCCCTGCCCTGGGACCCCATCTCCCTCTGAGAGGTTGAGCCCCGCCCGGAAGGGGGTGACGGTGGCCACCTCCCCTGGGTGCGGGCGCGCCTTGGGCTGCAGCAGGTGAGAAGTGAGGGAGCTGGGAGTTGCTACCGCCACCGCCAGCACCAGCACCTGCAGCGGCAATGGCGGGGGCTGTGGCGGACTGATGCAGGGGGGCCAGCCTCTCCTCCTTTGGGGGAGCCAGGGAGAAGCACCTCGTGTCCAGCGGCCGGCTGCGGGGACCCGGGCCCTGACAGGAGCCGCCAGCCTTTCCCACAAGTGGGGTCCGCTCCTAGGCCAGGCTGTGGGAGCTGGCGCGTGCGGGGCTTGGCAGGGTATAACTGCCTGTCTCTCTGCCCCCCGAGGCCTCGGGAGCCCCCAGCTTGTGGGGGAACTCCTGTTTGCAGGCCTCGCGCCGCTGGCCGGGAGAAGGTCGGCTGAGGCCAGGCGGAAGGCTCGGCTCAGGGAGGCGCCGCAGGTACGTGGGAAGCTGCGGGCACCGGGGCCTGCCCGGGTCTGCCCAGAGACGGGGGGGCTGGGCCTGTCGGGGGGCCACGCTGGGTGGGGCCTCGGCCTCAGTCAGCCTGGAGTTTGGCTTCACACACTGCCCGGGCTTCAGCCGCTTCCTCTCTGAGGCGGGGCGGCCATCTTGACGGTGGGGGCCACAAAGCTGGTAGGCATTTTGGCCCCTTCTTTCCTGGCGGGTGGTCCTGGCTGGCCTCCCACGGCTGGGGGATCGCTGGCCTTCCGGAAGTAGTCACTCAGCAGGGCATCCCGGCAACTGGGGGTGTCTTGGGTGGGGGAGCTTGCTCTCCAGGAACTCCTCCAAGGTTACCATCTCGCTGCTGGGGGAGGCCGAGCGTGTGGAGGGGCTGTGCCCCTCTTCTGGGCACCCTCCTGTGGGACAGGCCCGTTCCGGGGCAAGGGGTACTCGTAGCGGCCGAAGGCATTGCGCGCTGGGGCGCTGGCTTCCCGGGGCAGAGTGACCAGGTTCCTGCTAGGGATCAGGTCTTCACTACTGAAGCTCTCAGACCGGCCGTGAGCGGCTCGGAGGAGCCTTTTAGAGCAGAGCTGTTGCTGGATGTGTTTCTACTGCTGTCTAAGCTACTTGACCGCGACACATACTGCCTGTGGTTGGGGACCTCAAACTCGAGATGGCTCGCAGAGGTTGTCATCTTTGGTGCGGCCTGGCTGCCGGGCAATGGGGGTGGAGCTGGAAGGGGTTGGAGTGGTGGCTGAGGCTGAGCAGGTCCAGGAGCCGGGCTCCAAAGGCCAGGACCTCACGGCCGGATCAGTGGAGGCGTCTGTGCGGTCAAGGCTGCCTCTGTGTGGGGAGCCTCACTTTGGTTTTAGATCCCCAAGGCCGTTCCCTGCAGACCCGTTGTGGGCATCACGCTTTTCGGCATAGTTGGAGCCCAGTGCGGGGGTGTGTCCGGGTTCTCGGGCTGTGCTCTGAGAGGCTGCCAGCAAGGCGGGGTCTGAGGACTCCAGCTGCCAGGGAGGACTGTCCGCAGTGAGCTTCAAGCATTCCCTCGAACCCTCCTCTGGTTTGATGAGTTTGACTAAGGCTTTGGCTCGTGCAGCATGCCCAGGTGCTCGTGGTCCTGCAGCAGGGCCTCATGGGCCGCTGTCAGCTGCTCCTGCTGCCTCTGCAGGCTCTCGTTCTCCGTCTCCTTGGCCATGTGGTGGCTCTGCAGCAGTGAGTACTGAGGGTTGAGCACCGTGCTCTGGGAGCTCAGTGTGGAGTTCTCTACCTGCAGCTTGGCAGTCTGGGTCAGCCGCATGGTGTGCTACTGCAGGAAGGCTCTCTGTTGGCTGCTGAAGGCCACGTTCTGGGTCTCCAGGTGCTGCAGCTGTTCCTTGAGCAGCTGCTTCTCAGCTTGCAGAGCCGCTCCAGCTCGATGGCTCAGTCCTTCACTTGGAGCAGCTCCAGGGTGGCTTCCTTGTGGATGGGCCCCCAGGCCTCTTTCCCCTGGTGACTGGCGGCTGTCTTCCCTGCAGGGTGTTTGAAAGAGTTCTGCAAGTGCTGCCCCTCTCCCTGGTTCTGCCTGAGGATCTCACACTCCTTCAGCATCTGCGGCTCGCTCTCTAACTGGCAATTGAGGCTCGCTTTCTCTTCCATCTGTGCTTCCAGGAGCACAGTCTTTTCTTCTTTCATGGCTAGCGTTTTTAATGCTGATTCATTTCTGCCCTCCAAAATCTTGTATTTTGTGTCACTGCTGCTGTCATCCTCCTGCAGCAGCAGCTCCCTGTTGAGGCTGACTTTCTCCAGTTGCTGCCTCAGCTTGTCCAGCTCACTGCTCAGCTGCTGGCTCTTCAGCTTCTCCAGCACCAGGTCCTCCCTCAGGGTCATCAGTGTCCTGGCATGCACAGTGACCTGCTTGGTGAGGTCCCGGTTGTCCTTCTCCAGCTCCTTCAGCTTGCCAGTCACATCCCTGCAGTGGGCCAGCTCCTTGTCCAGCATGTGGCTCTCCTTCTTAACAGCAGAGAGCTTAGCAGTGCTGTCGTCCAAGACCGTGTCCTTGAGCTCCACCTGCTACCACAGCTGCTTGGCCTCCTTCTGTTGGCTGCTTCTTGTCCTTCTCGAGCTGGGCCACCTCCTGCTCCAGGGCCTTCCTGTCCTTCTTGGCCCCCTCCAGCTGTGCACTGGCCAGCTGCAGGGCCTCCAGGTCCCACACGCAGCATCTGGAGCTCTGCCTCCAGCTCGCCCAGCTCACTCTCCAGGGCCTGCATCTTGCAGCTGCTGCTTTCCAGGCTCTGCTGCAGTCAGAGGCTCTTGGCACTCATGCTCTGGTAGCTGAGCTCCAGGCCTCTGGCTTCTTGCCCAGGACCTTGAGCAGCTCCACATTCCTCCTCAGCTCCTCCTTCTCATGCTCCAGCTGCTGGTTCTCCCTCTCCATCTGTGCCAGCTTGGTGCTAGTGAAGCGTAGAGTCTCCACCATCCTGCGCAGCTCCAGGTTCTCCGTGTCCAGCTGCTTGTTGTCGTGCTCCAGGCCCTCAAGCTACAGGGACACATTCTGCAGGGTGTCCAAAGACTTCCTCAGTGTCTGGTTCTCCAGCTGCAGGCCCCAGCTCTCATGTTCCAGGGCCTCGACTTTCTCAGTGGCAATCTCCAGGGAGGTCAGCTTCCTGGCCAGCTGTTTGTTCTCCTCCTGCAGTGGCTGCAGCTCCCTCTCCAGCTTCTCTGCCCACTCCCCCTTCTCCCTGGCCTGCTCCAGGTCCCTGTGCAGCTGCCACTTCTCAAACTCCAACTGGCTGAGCTTGCCACTGGTCTCCATCTGGTGGAGGGCTGTGTTCTCCTTCTCCATGTCCTTCATGTGTGCCTCACTGCTGACCTGTGACCTCTCCCGTAGCATCCACACAGCTCAGTTGAGGTGATCCTTTTCCTGCTCAGGGTCCTTGATCTGCCTGGCTTTGTCAGCCTTTATGGTCTCCATGTCACTCTGCAGCTGTTCCTTCTCTCTGATCAGCTCCTCACTGAGGGTCTCCAGATCTTGGTTCTGCTTTTCTCTCTCTAGCTGGGTTTGTAACTTTTCCATCTTCTTGCTGAGCTGTTGGTTCTCCTTCTCCAGCTTGCAGCGCTTGAGGCCGCTCTCCTCCAGCACAAGGGACACGTCCCGCAGCCCCTGGATGGTGCTCTGGAGGCTTTGGTTCTCCTTCTCCAGCTTCAGGACGGGGCTGGACGCACACTCGTTCAGCTGAAACACAAACGACTTCCTGAAGGTGTCTGACAAGTCTGCGTTCTTGGACAGCTGCTCCAGCTCCCAGCCAAGGTGGACAGATTCGTTCATGCTCTGCTTCTGTGCAATCCCAAGGGCTATGTTTTCTTCCAGCAGCTCTTCAATTCATTTCTTATCTGTGTCCTGGTCCAATTCCAGGGAACGAAGCTTAGATTTCAGCTGCAGGTTCTCCTTCTCCAGCTCACGGACTTTATCGCCCCAGGCCCAAGCAGCAGTCAGCTGTTCCTTCAGCATGGCCTTGGTTTCAATTAAAATGATATTATCTTCCCTCAGCTCCTCCATGTGGGCCTTGTAGAAGTCCACATCATGCAGCTTTTCCTTACAGCGGGTCAGCTCCAGCTCCAGCCTCTCTATGCGGTTCACCTTCTCCCACAGGGAGTCCAGCTCATCTTGAAAGGCTTGAGCAGACCCAGCATCTGCCACTAAGTGGATGTTCTCCTGCTTAACTTTCTGCAGCTCCAGCACCAGCTGGTCCACCCCGTGCCTGGTGTCCATAAGCTGCTCTGTCTTCTCCTCCAGCTCCTGCTGGATGCACCGCAGCCTGGCCTTGGTGTCGGCCATCTCCACGGCCAGGTATTGCTTGTCCTCACTGGAGAGGCTGCTGGTGAGGCTGGGAGTGGAGTCGGTGCTGGAGGACTTGACAGGGCTGGGTAGGTGCTGTGCCTGCAGACAGTCCCGCTCCTGAGTGAGGTCCATGATTAGCTTGGTGCACTTGTCCTGCTGATTGATGAGCCTCCTCAGGTGGACCACTATGCTCCTGGAGAGGTCCTCCAGCTCCTCCAGGGCCATGTCGGGTAGCTCCAGCCACTATAGGTCAAACGCGTTCTCCTGATTGTGAGTCACCTCCTGAATATGGGCCACGATGCCAACCTGGGTCTCGATGTCCAGCTGTTTGATCCTTTCAATGAACTCCTCTTTCCTCTCACACTAGATGGCACAGCCCATCACCAGCAGCAGCACTTTCCTGATTTCCTCCATGCTCTTCCCAGATAGTGGTTCTCTGCCAATCATCAAAACATTGGGCAAATTCATTACAATCAGCTGCTGGAGAGCTTCCTGGTAGTAGGTCTTGTTTCTCACCAAGATGGTCAAATTCTGAATGCAAAGGTTCACATCATTGTTGATATGCTTACTAATGCATTGATTTGTGGGCCTGGGATCTATTTGCAGCATGATTTGGTTTAAAAAGATGCCGTGCCCTAAATCCATGTACATAGTCAGATTGTCCTGGCTGCCACTTCCAAACTGGCCAAAAGTTTTCACCCAGGTCACCAGCGGGCTCTGCAGGAAGAGCTCCAGGGGCTCCGAGACCATCACATCCATGCTGAGGCTTCGCCTGCCGGCTCCACACCCCCCAATCCGTGTCCTGGTGGCCCCGCGCTGTGGCACAAAACAGGTCTGCGGTGAGCAGTGGGTGCAGGGCTGCAGCAGCTCGGGCCCAGGAGACAAAGGCGGGCACTCGAGCCCATGTTCTGTGGCTTTGGCGGCCCCAGGCCCCGCCTGGGGCTGGGGGAAGGGCTACTGCAGTTTTTAAATGAGGTATTTTTGAGGAATTGTTAGTGTTTTCTATGTATAGAATCATATATTTAACAAGAACAGATAATCTGACTTTTCCTTTTTCTATTTGGATGCCTTTTATTTCTTTTTCTTGTGTGATTGCTCTAGCTACAACCTCCAGTAACTATGTTGAATAGCAATGGTGACAGTGGACACATTTGTCTTGTTCCAGTGCTTACAAAGAATGCTTCCAACTTTAGCCTATTTGGTATGACATTGGTTGTGGGTTTGTCAGAGATGGCTCTTATTATTTTGAGGTATGTTTCTTCAATGCCTAATTTGTTAAGGGTTTTTAATTATAAAGGAATGTTGCATTTTATTACATATTTTTTCTCTAAAATAATTATATAGTTTCGGTTCTTAATTGTGTTTGTGTTGTGAATCACATTTATTGATTTGCATGTGTTTAACTATTCTCTATTGCAGGAATAAAGCCCACTTGATTGTGCTAACTTTATAATGTGTTGCTAGAATTTCTTGGCTAGTACTCTGTTAAAGTCTTTTGCATCTACGTTCATCAGAAATATTGGCTTGCAAGTTTCTTTTGTGTTGTGTCTTTGCCAGATTTTGGCATCAGGATGGTTCTGGTTTCATAGACTGAGATAGGGAGAAATTCCTCCTCCTCAATTTTTTTGAAATAGTTATAGTAGAATCGGTATCCGCTCTTCTTTATACATCTGGTAGGATTCAGCTCTGAATCTATTCTGCTTCAGGACATTTCTGGTTAGTAGGCTTTTTACTACTGATTCAGTTTTATAATTTATTTTTGGTCTGTTTAGAGTTTCTGTTTCTTTTTCGTTCAATTTTGGGAAGTTGAATGTTTCCAGGAATGTACCTATGTTCTCTGTATTTTTTAGTTTATGGCCATAAGGATGTTCACGGCAGTATAGGAGGCTCTTTTATGAATGGTTATAATGTCACTTTTGTCATTTCTGATTGTGCTTATTTGGATCTTCTTTATTTCTTTGTTCATCCAGCTAGTGGTGGATTGATCTTGTTTATCCTTCCAAATAACCAAATTTTTGTTTTGTTGATCCTTTGAATAGTTTTCGTGGTCTCAATTTCTAAATGAAATCTAAATGTTTTGCTCTGACTTTAATTATTTCTTTTCTTCTTCTAAGTTAAGGTTTAGTTCTCATTTTTCTAATTCCTTTAGGTGTGACATTA
>NW_022438512.1:0-13601 GCF_009761245.1 Sapajus apella
GTTAATATGTGATGTTACATATAAAATGTGCCAAAATAAGAAGTATTCTTATGAAGAAAGAAAAATTGTAAGAAATAAAAATGAAATAAATAAAATGAAAGTAATTGTTCAAAGATTATTAAAAGATTCCTTATGAAACAAGGTAAAGGGAACTAATAAGAGATTTAAAGAAAGTTATAAAGAGGTATTTTTGGTAAGAAAGATTACAAGGAAAATAATTTTGTATAAAAAAGACTTGTGTGATTGATTTTTATACTAAAATGAAATGGCCAGTTATTTAAGGAAGAGGATGTTTAGGACAAAACAGAAACTCCAAGCATGCTGTAATTGGTTTGTGTAGTAATGAGCTTCATTTAAAAAATAATTTTTTAAAATTTTTGCATGTGATTTAGTTGGCTAGAATGGAAAGAAAATTATTCATAATAGCCTTTCTAAAAGATTGGGCTTTGATTTTTAAAATACACTAAAAGAATACAAAACATTGGTTAGAACAACAAGATGTTATTAAGCATTGATTTAATGAAATTATAAGCTCTTTTTAATGTTTAATTCTGTAATCTGTTTCTAAAAAGTTTCTCAGATTAATATCTCAAAAGTTCAGTTTCTGCTGTTACCTCACTTATTCCAGCTTACTCAGCTTATTCTCCCTTTGAAAAAGCCTAAGATAGTAACTCTCTTCTTTAACTTTTGTTGGTTCTGGTAGCATTTTTTTTTTTTTCATTCCTCCAATTCTAAATCTGTTCTTATGTCCTGATGATGAAATGGTTTATCTCGAAAGGTTTTTTTTTTTTTTTTTTTAAAGGCAGTGTTTTCATCCAGTATAACTTAATTCTATACTTTTGGCCTTTCTTAATATGTTTAGGGGCCATGGGCACTTTGAAAAATCAACTCTCAAAAGACCAATTGATGAAAGACAAGGCATGCAGATTTGTTTGGAATATATACATAAGAGTTTTCAAAATAAAGGCCCAATATACAGGAGAAATTGTCTAACTTTAATTGCTTAGGTTTAACAAAGTATGGACAGCCATGTATAAATTATGTTTGAAAAAAAATGTATAATGTAGTTCTTTGAGGGACTAGCCAACAAGACCTGTCTGTGTAGATTCTTCTTAACCTTTCTGAGTAAGCATTTTCTTCCTTTTAGCTGTGGGGCACCTATAACCTACAGTACAACAAGAAAGGTCAGGCCAGACGCAGTGGCTCACACCTGTCATTCCAGCACTTTGGGAGGCCGAGACGGGTGGATCACGAGGTCAAGAGATCGAGACCATCCTGGTCAACATGGTGAAACCCCGTCTCTACTAAAAATACAAAAATTAGCTGGGCATGGTGGCGCACGCGCCTGTAGTCCCAGCTACTCAGGAGGCTGAGGCAGGAGAATTGCTTGAACCCAGGAGACAGTGGTTGCGGTGAGCCGAGATCGCTCCATTGCACTCCAGCCTGGGTAACAAGAGCGAAACTCCGTCTCAAAAAAAAAAAAAAAAAAGGTCAGATAATTTCTTTATTGTCAGTTCTTAGAGAGAAATGTGGAGAAAAAATCAGATTAACACTTTTAAAGTTTTATGGCTATTTCTAAACAAAAAGTTATAGATTCTAGGGCCTACCAGAAAAGGAAGATTTTGGTTTCTATGGCCAGACTTGAGTGAGAATGGAAATGAGGAACACAAGGGCAGGAGAAGGCCAAATAAAAAGCTTTATTTCTGAGGGTGCTTCTCAGGCTTTCATTTTGGGGTATTACCTTTTTCAGCTCCAATATATGTTCAAAGTCTTCAATATAATTAGGCAGCTTCCCATACTGCGGCTAAGAGTCGCATGTTCTCCTGCTCAAGACCTCTATGATATAGTGTTCACATTACACTGGGCATATTCTTTCTGTATCTGACTAGCTCAATTTTTTTTTAAATCACGTTTGACTGTCAGGTTATCCAAATAGGCTTCCCATGAGGAAAAACAGTCACTGAAGAAGGTTCCTTTTTTTGGTCATTGGTAACTAGAATAATCCACAAACATTTTAAGATAATTTCTGTCTTGTTTTAGTTGGTTTTTAAATATTATTACAAAACTAAACTTTAAAAGTGAACGTTCGTATATCCATGTAACTTCCTGTGTTGTTGTTAAGGTCTTTTTATTTCACTCTGGTAAAATGAAGAACTTTTGTAATGGCCCGTGATTCTTTTGTAATCAAACATTTTGAGCTTTCTAACATCTTTTGCTGAGCAGCCTCAAAAATCAAATACTGAATAAAGTCTCTGACTTAGACTTATAGCTGAGAGCTTATCAGAACTGTAAAAATTAACCTCTGCAAGGTTGTAAAATCTTCCAGCTTCCAGTTAAGTCATGAACTTCAGTATCATCCTCTCCAGATTGATTATTGCACATCAGCTGAGACTCCTCCAGCCACATCCAAAAGGGTCTTTATCAAATAGTGTAAGTTAACCCTTTTGCTGTTAAGTTGCAGGGGTTTGACTCCTGAGTACTCCTATCTCATCTAAAAGATAGCACTGGCTCCTGATGAATTTTAAATGTTAATGCTGATATCTGGCATCAAATTCTAGTTAGCGAAAGCCCCACCTTCATACCTGGGAAAAGATAACAGTCAAAACAAATTGCTAAGACTATACTTTTAGGGATCATTTCTACAGTTTGTTACTAGAGAAGTTTCTCTGAACGTGTAGAGCACCAGAAACCACTAAAAGATGCAGCATTCTCTCCTGAACGGGCAGCCAGCTTTTGGCGTTGCTTTGCCACAACTGCCATTTGCTGCTGATGATAATTCCTCACTTCCTCTGGGAGTATAAGAGGGGGAGGATGCATTTAGAGTGGTTTTTAAATTGAAAAAAGAAAAAAAAAATCTAAGCTGGGCATGGTAGATCACACCTATAATCCCAAGACTTTGGGAGGTTAAGGCAAGCAGATCACCAGAGCTCAGGAGTTCAAGATCAGCCTGTGGGCAACGTGGCAAAATCCCATCTCTACAAATAATCCAAATTAGCTGGGTATGTTGGCATGTACCTGTAGTCCCAGTTACTTGGGGGGCCATGCAGGAGGATTGCTTTATCCCAGAAGGTCGACGCTGCAGTAAGTGGATATGCGCCACTGCACTCCAGCCTGGGCGACGAAGTGAGATCCTGTTTCAAAAAAAAAAATGCTTTCATGTGATACCGGGCTAGGCCTGTATACAAAGACGTAAATACTATATTATTTATCCTCTATCTTAAAATAATTTATTCTGTGCCTTAATACTAGATAATTTAAGTGTTAGTTACCTGTGAGTTATTTTTCTGTCATTGTCAGAGCTAGGCAGGGCTTATGTCCTTTGTGTTTAAACACTTTTAGTTCTGGGCTGGGCACGGTAGCTCATATCTGCACCACTTTGGGAGACCAAGGCAGTTGGGCTACTTGAGGCCAGGAGTTTGAGACCAGCCTGGCCAACGTGGTAAAACCCTGTCTGTACTAAAAATACAAAAATCAGTTGTGCATAGTGGCATATCCATGTAGCCCCAGCTACTTGGAAGGCAGAGGTAGGAGGATCACTTGAACTTGGGAGGTGGAAGTTGCAGGCAGCTGAGATTACACCACTGCATTGCAGCCTGGGCAAAAGAGACATGGTTCCAAAATATGCTAATTCTATATATTGCTTATAAAATTGGGTAAAACTAAAATTACCTTTCTCTATTGGTATCTCCAGAATTTAAAGCTATTTTAAATCCCACTGGTCCCAATCTATTTTTATTGCTAATATCCTACTGGTAAAGTTAATCACCTTTTCTCACAGGTGCAGGCACTCTTGTAGAAAAGTTGAGCATGTGGGACTGTAAGGGCAAGTTTTGAGGGATAAAATTAGTTTAGCCCCTTCGAATAAAGGACAGGCACACATCCCCTAGAGGGCTCCAACTTATACAGATAAATATAGAAAGCTGTTTTAAATCAGGCAGTACAAATTACTAAAAAGATCACACAAAAACTTTGTGAAATAACAACAGTCTCTAAATTGATCAGCTTAAATGGTTTCACATAGCTACTTAGTAGAGTCTGTAACTAAAACCAAAATTTTGCTGGCTCAACAATAAAAGTTGTTTAAGAAAAACTTAAGCTAAATTAAACTTAAAAGAGTTCAATTGAGCAATGAATGTTTGCAAATTGGTCTGCCTCCTGAGCCAGAGTAGACTCAGAGACTCAGTGCAGCTATGTGGTAGAAGTTTTATGGACAGAAAAAGGAAAGTGATATACAGAAAATTGAAGTGAGGTACAGAAACAGTTGGATTGGTTACAGTTCAACATTTTTCTTATTTGAACATGGTTTCTACATTTAGCCAAATCTCAGTGATTGGCATAAATGTAGGCTACAGCCTGCTTACACATTTACTTGTTATAGTTCAAGGGAAACATTTGTAAGGAGGGAGTTTTAGGGTAAAGTTTATTTAACAATTTTCCCCTTTTGGTCATCTCAATTTTGAGGTAGTGGCCAAACTTTAGTCATTGATGACCCTATTACTATGTACTTGTTTGGCCTTGAAACCCACTGGGACATAGCGGAACAGCTGGTTTTGTAAGTTGGGAACTACTTCAGGTTATTTTATTTTTGTAGGGATTAAAGTAAAGGATACCTTCTTATGCTGGAACATCCTTTTTATAGGAGAGAAAACCAAAACGTGGTCTGTTCAAGGATCTGTGTGTTTCCTTAAAGATCGTGTCACATTTAGCATGAGTGACTCCATTTTGGCTTGGTGTGGTCTCTTGGGGCCTAGTGTATGAGATCAATGCAAAACAATGGCCTCTCATAATTTAGTTTAAAATATCCCCCCTTTTGGTCAGGTTCTTACTTACGTGATTGAGACTGTGGCCAAAATTTAGGGTCTTAGTGCCACTCTCAGTTACCATCACTTTGGGTTTCTAGTCTCAGCATGTCATTTATAGGTTACAGTGTCCTCATGGTCACACAGTTTTTTTGTTGTTGTTGTTCGGCTCTGTGATTCCAGTTAAAGAGAGACCATTTGACATTCCAGAGATGTCTGCATGGAAACATTTAAAAATTTTAAAGAGAATACAGTGCACCAGGAAGACTGTGATTACTATCAGGAAGATAATAAGAGCTTGGCGTAGTTCCTTACTTAGTGTCCTCATAAGCCATACCATCTAAAATCAAAAGAACGAGCTAAATAGTCTGCTCACGTTATTAAGCAGTCTTTTCATTAATGCAGTACAACTGTATATACCTGATGTGATGTATTTATCCATAGGCCACACATGTCAGCAACTGTCATCTAGTTTTATGTCCTTTGCAGCTCGACCTTATTACCACATGGTAGTACTTTCTCTTGGTCTCCACCATTTAGAGGATAGGACTTTTGGAGTTTGTGTCAGAGTTCTGAAATTTATCCTGAGCAGTTAAAAAGCCTTCGCATGTTTGAAATCGGCTCCTCTAGTCTCCTTCTGGGAAGAGCAATGGAAACTGCCCAGTACTGTGACCAAGTGGCTAAGGTTTTGCCTTTTTACAATGGCAGCCTGGCTTCAATTCTTGGCTCAAAGAATGAGCCCTTTCTGATTTGATATCTGTGACCTTTGTCATCTATTGAGTCTCTTTCCCTCTATCAACAACTTCTGACTGCCATCTTGAAATTTTCTTTCTCTGGGCTAACTTTGGAGGTTCTAGATTTTGTAAAAATTGCTTACTACCTCTTTGAAAATATCTCATACATTGGTGGTTAAGTCATAACGTTAGCTAGGGCTTTTTAGTTTCACCTGGGAGATTACTTTTGTAAAAGTTCAAAAGCCAGAAATATTGGCTATTTGGCCTAGCTAAAGTCAGGTAACAAGAGATTTAAATCACTTTTTAAAAAGCAGACTACTATAGTTAAAAGCTGATGTAAAATAGGATATCCAAGATATAGTTATATTTAAAACTCCTTCATCCTTTTTTCTCTTCTTGGATTGTATTTTTCTGAAAAAAAAAGTTTTCTTTTTCTCTCTTCAGTCAACTCAATTATTTTTCTCCATTTTGTCTTGCCATTCTTAATGCATACATGAGGGGACCTAAGAAAACTTCTAACAGCCGTGGGCTCATTGGGTAAAACAGACGAGGCATCACAGACCCTGTTTTGGGAAAAACCTGTTTTCCTCATGAAACCACAGGAATTGAAAGCAGACAGATTCCTTGCTTGGCCATCTGTGTTGTAACATGTATCAGTACTCAATTTCCTCTGAAATCTGAGTAATATTCCTGGGAGTTGTTAGAAGCTCTACTTCAGTTCCCACTTCTGATGCCATCTGTTAAAAGAAAAACTTTAGCCAAATCAAATTTACAAAAATTTAATTGAACAATGAATGATTCATGAATCTAGCAGCCTCTTGAGCCAGAGTAGGCTCAGAGAATCCAGCACAGCCACATGGTGGAAGATTTATGGACATAAAAAGTGACATATTAAATACATAAGGGAGGTACAGACACGGCTGGATTGGTTGCAGCTAGGCATTTGCCTTATTTGAACATGGTTTGAACAGTAGAATATATTTGGCCAAAACTTGGTGGTTGGCACAGGTGTAGGCTGTGGTCTGTTTACACCTCTGCTTGTTATAATTCACAATGTACAGAGAGACTTTCTGGCTGAACTTAAAATATGTAAGGAGGCAGCTTTAGGATAAAACCTGATTTAAGGAAGTAAAGTCAATTTTTTGCCTCATCTTTGTATATCCAAAGTAAAGGATTAAGAAATGTATCTAGATCCTGCCATTGGATTTTTAGAAACAGCTGTATCGATGTATAATATAAATACCATACAGTTCAACCATTTAAAATGTATAAGTCATAGTCTCTTAGTATATGCATAGACTTCTGTAGCCATCACCACCATCAATTTTAGAAGATTTTCATGATCCTGAATAGAAAGTCTGCATCATTTAGCCATTATCCACCAGTTTGCCCTTCCTCAGGTCTAGGGAAGCACCAGCCTACTTCGATTTTTTGTTTTGAGACGGAGTTTCGCTCTTGTTGCCCAGGTTGGAGCACAATGGCACGATCTCAGCTCACTCTAACCTTCATCTCCCGGGTTCAAGCAGTTCTTCTGCCTCAGCCTCTCGAGTAGCTGGGATTACAGGCATGTGCCACCGCGGCCGGCTAGTTTTGTATTTTTAGTACAGATGGGGTTTCTCCAAGTTGGTCAGGCTGGTTTCAAACACTCAACTTCAGGTGATCCACCTCCATTTGCCTCCCAAAGCACTGGGATTACAGACCTGAGCCACCCAACCCAGCCTCCTACTTGGTTTTTATAGAGTTGCCTATTCTGGACATTTCATGTCACCGGAACCACACAATATGTGATGGTCTTTTGTGATTGGTTTATTCCACTTAGTATAACAGTTTCAGACCCATCTTTGTTGTAACATGTATCAGTACTCCATTTTCTCTCATTACTGAGTAATATTCCACTGAATGAATATACCACTCATTTTATTTACCCATTCATCAGTTGTGGACCTTTGAGTTGTTTCCATTCTTTGGCTATTATGTCCATTTTTGTGTTTTCATTTCTCTTGGATGTATACTTACAAGTGGAATTGCTGGGTCATATGGTGACTCTGTGTAACCTTCTGAGGAGGTGCCAATCTGTTTTCAAGAGTGGCTGTACCATTTTACATCCCATCAAAATTGTATGGGGGTTCTGATTTTTCTGTATCTTTGTGAACATTTTTCACATTTTTTATTTTAAAAATATTTCATTTCTGGTGGCGTGAAGTGATACCTTATTCTGGTTCTATTTGCATTTCCCTAATGAGTAATTAAACATTTTTTATGTGCTTAGGAATGACTTGTGTATCTTCTTTGGAGAAATGTCTATTAAAATGCAGCCAATTTTTAAATGTGGTTGGCTTTTCGTTTCTGAATTTTAAGGATTCTTTATCTTAGGTGTAAGATTCTTAACAGATCTGATTCTCAAATATTTTCTTTCACTTAATGTGTTTTTTTCCCCTTCTTGATGATGTCTGTTCAAGTGCAGACATTTCAAATTTTGATAAAGTTTTGTTAATCTATTTTTTGCAACCACAAAGATTTATGTCTGTCTTTAAAAACTTTATAGTTTTAGCTCGTACATTTAGAGATTCTATTTTGCATTAATTTTAGATACGACATATGCTCTGAGTCTCTTTATTCTTTTGCATGTAGATATCCAGTTGTCCCAGCACCATTTGTTGAAAAAACTATTCTTTTAAACAAATTAATATTCTAATTGTTGTTCTTTTTGGTACTTTTGCTAAAAAATCAGTTGACCATAAATCTGTGTTTATTTTTGGATTGCCAATTCTAATATGTTGATTTATGTCTTCTGTTATGCCAGTACCAAAGCAAATTTTACAATCATTTTTCAGTCATGTTACTTACTATTACCAGTTGTCTAAAGTGATAGAAATTCAAGTACTAAGTTGCCCTTAATTTCACTGTTTGCCTCTTGAAGAAACATGTGATGAGCTTATATTATGGTAGCTTCATGCTTAACCTTTTGAGAAGCTGCCAGTTTGTTTTTCAAAGTGGCTGCACCACTTTACAATCCCAGCAGCATTGTATTATGGTTTTAATTTCTTTACATTTTTGCTAGTAGTTACTTTCCATCTTTTTTATAGAACAAAGATTTCATCCTATGGTGTAAAGTGGTTTTGATTTATATTTTCCTAATGACTAATTACATTAAGTATCTATTAACATACTTATTATTCATCTTTATATCTTCTTTGCAGAAACGTTTATTCAAAATTTTTGCCCATTTTTTAATTGGGTTACTTTATGAATTTTAAGTGTTCTTTATATATCCTAGATATAAGTTCCTTATCAGATCAGATAACATGCTTTTCAAATATTTTCTTGTACTCAATTGCTTGCCTTTTTATTTTCTTAATACTGTCTTCTCACACATAGCAGTTTTCAATTTTGAAGCCCATTGAGTCCATTTTTTTCCTTTGGAATCATAGCTAAGAAAACATTGTCAAATGCAGCCACAAAAATATATGCCAATGTTCTCTTCTGAGAAATGTATAGTTTTAGCTGTTATAGTTGTTTGAGTTAATTTTTAAACACGGTATTTAGTGAGAGTCCAACTTTATTTTTTTGCATATGGAACCCAGATGTCCCAGCATCATTTGTTGAAAACACTATTTTTCCCCATTTTGCTATTTTGTTAACCTTGTAAAAAATCAATTGATTATATGTGCAGGTTTATTTTTTGATGATCAATTCTTAGCTTGTTTATCTCTAGTCTTATTCCAGGCCCAAACTGAATTTAATGAGAGAGTTTTTAAAAATTAGATTGCATATTACCAGTTTTCTAATGTCATAATAAAAATGAAATGTACTGGAACATCTTTAACTTCACCTTTTGCATCTTGAAAGAATCTGTGGCCAGCTTATACCTTACTTACTCTAAGGCATGATGGGAAGTCAGGCTTACAAGACACAGTTCATTTTTTTTTTTTTTTCTGTTCAAACCTTTAGTCTTTTATCCAGTGCCTCCTTGTATAGTTTTATTTTCAGTCACTTTTGGTTATAGGATCTGCTGACATTGTCTCATATTTAGTGCATTATGTCTTATTGACTCATAACTCTCTGATTGACTCATTATGTTTATCATCCAGTAAGCAGAAGTTTCAGTGTTAGCTTTCAGGTGTTCTCAGTGGAAATCAGGTGAAGTCGTCTTTTGGTTCACAGATTCTCTTTCCACTGATAGCTGGTTCTCTTGGTGCAGATCCTGCATTCTCAGAAACCACAGTTCCCTGTACTAACCTTTTACTTAAATGGAGATGCATAGCTCTGCTTTTCAGCTCAGTAGAAGATTCTTGGAATAAAAAGATTAACTCCTTTCAAGGAAAATTTTTAGGAGTGCAGCACTTAAAAACCAGGTAATGTTCAGGCAATTTGTAAGATACAAATAGTAGGTTAGCATTTTGAATTTCAAAATTTCAGAGCCAACTTGTATGCTATAGAGAAGCAATGTGATATAACAGAGATGGAATTGTCTTAACTTCTCCATACAAACAAGCTTGAAGTAAGGTAAAGGAGAGATTGCATTTGATTTTTTAGCACTCAAAGCACACCCTAAGTTTTAAGTTTTTTTTTACTTCTGTCAAGATTAAAAATAATTCCATAGGCCGGGCGTGGTGGCTCACGCCTGTAATCCTAGCACTTTGGGAGGCCGAGGCGGGTGGATCAGGAAGTCAAGAGATCGAGACCACCCTGGTCAACATGGTGAAACCCTGTCTCTACTAAAAATACAAAAAATCAGCTGGGCCTGGTGGCGCGTGCCTGTAATCCCAGCTACTCAGGAGGCTGAGGCAGGAGAATTGCCTGAACCCAGGAGGTGGAGGTTGTGGTGAGCCGAGATCACGTCATTGCACTCCAGCCTGGGTAACGAGCAAAACTCCGTCTCAAAAAAAAAAAAATAATAATAATTCCATAATGTTCTCCTTATTTCTGATTTGAGAAAAGGAAAATCAAAATTAAATACTAGATTGATTAATAAATACTTAAAGCTGCTCACTTTTTTTTTTAGAATTTTAGTTAATTGAAATCAGGTACATGTCTGGTTTTGATTATTTAACCAAGTATTTCGTGTTCTTTTTCAAATCATATGTCTTCTTGCTTTTCAGTCTTATTTCCTAACCTGAGAAGAAATTCTAAAAAGACATTCTTGCCTTGTTATCAGAGTTCAAAATTGAAGGGAGTTGTAGAAAATGTTTTTCTTTTGAAACTGATGTCTCTTGGTTATCTGTTGCTTCTCAATAATGTTTGTCATCAGTAAATTAATCTCAACATTCATTAGACTCTGCTTTAAAGGAGACTGTTTTCTGCTGCATAAGTTATGTTTCCTGTTGTCTCTTTTTAAAACTCACTTTTTCTAACATTTACCCAGAGTTTAGTGGCTTAAAAGAACAACATTTATTTTGTTCATTAATCCGTGGTTTGGAAAAAGCTTGGCCAGGACAGTTTTTCTCTGCTCCCCTCAGCTTCCTAGGAACTGCTGAATGGGGAAATGGAATCATCTGAAGCTTGGCTCACCCATGCCTTTGATAGTTGATGCTGGTTTTTGGTTGGAACCTTGGTTAGAACAGACAGCATGAACACTGACTCTCCCAGGCTGTCTTTGTGGCTTGAGCACTCTCAGAGTCTGGGAGCTGGGTTCGAAGGGAAAGCAGTCTGAGATAGAGAAGCCAAATGGTATCTTGTTTACTGCATTCTGTTGATTAGAAGGAAGTTAGTAAGGCTAGCCCATATTCTGTTCTCTTAATGGAATGAACGCACTTTCTCTTTTGTTTTTAATTGACATCTATATACATAATTATGGGCTATAGAGTGATATTTTGATACTTGTATATAGTGTGTAATGATCAAGCTAACTAGCATATTTAGTACTCCAACCATGTTTCATTTCTTTGCATTATGAACATTCAGAATCTTCTAGTGGTTGGAAAATATGCATCAAATCATAGTTAAGCATTTTTACCCTATAGTGCCACAGAACGCCAGAACTCATTCCTCTTACCTAACTTCAATTTTGTATCCACTAACCAGCCTCTACTCCCTTACTTCCATGAGCTTTTTTGTTGTTGTTAAGAGACTCAGTCTTGCTAGTCTAGTCTGGGCACTGGGTAACTGTAGTCATCCAGACTAGAGACAGTGGTTTGAGCTATAGCTCACTGCAGCCTCAAACTCTTGGGCTCATGTGATCCTCCCACTTCAGTCTCCTGAGCAGCTAGGATTATGGGTATGCACAACTGCACCTGTTTGATTTTTCACTTTGTAGATACTAGGTCTCAAAATGTTGCCGAGGCTGGTCCAGAACATTTGGCCCCAAATAATTCTCCTGCAAAGTGCTGAAAAATTACAGGCATGAACCATAATGCCCAGCACTCAATTTTTCTTTAGCTCCCACACGAGTGACATTGTGCGGTTTTTATCTCTCTGTGTCTGCACTTAACATCCTCCAGACTCATCCACATGGCCACAAATAACAGGATTTCATGCCGTTTTATGGTGAATGGTATTTCATTATGTATGTGTACCACAATTTTTTATCCATTTATTTGTTGATGGACATGCAGGTTGATTCCATACATTAGCTACAATAAACATACGAGTACAGGCATTCTTTTGGTCTATTGTTTTCTATTGCCTCAATACCCAGTAGTGGGGTTGCTGGATCTCTCAGCAATTCCACTGTTATTTTCCTGAGAAAACCTCATGTTTTCTGTACTGGCTGCACTAATTTATCTTCCCAACATTATAAGAGTTTACTTTCCTCTGAAACCTCAGCAGTATTTGTTATTTCTTGTTTTTTCAATGACAGCCACTTATTTGAACTGGAGTGAGATTAGATCGCATTGTAGGTTTGATTTATATTTTCCTGATGAATAATAATACTGAGCATTTTAAAATGTATTTATTGGCCACTTGAATTTCTTTTTAAAAGAATATCTAATCAGATATTTCCCCCAATTTTAAAAGATTATTTTTTCACTGTCAAGTGGTTTGAATTCCTTGTATATTTTGAATATTAGTCCCTCATTCAATGAATAGGTTGATAATATTTTCTACCATTCTGCAGGTTTTCTCTTCACTCAGTTGTCAGTTGTTTGCTAGGCAGAAGCTTTTTAGCTTAATGTAGTACCATGTGTGTATCATTTGTTTTCTGCCTCTGCTTATGTCTTTTCCTTAAAAATCCTTGTGCGGACTAATGTTCTGAAGCATGTTCCCCATGTTTACTCCTAGTACTTTGATAGTTTTGGGCCTTCCATTTCAGTCTTCAGTTGCGTCTTGAGTTTATTTTGTTATATGGTATTAGAAATCTAGTATCATTCTTCTCCATATGGATATTTAGTTTTCCCAGTGTCATTGCTTTGAGGGGGGTGTCCTTTCCCCAGTGTATGTTCTTGGCACCTTAGTCCAAAAGCAGTTGGCTATAAATAGGTGTATTTATTTCTGGGTGATGTGTTCTATGACCTTTACCCCAAACATCATTACTTGTTAAAATGCAATTTAAATTAGCATAAAACATTTGCCGCTTAGGGAAAGGCTTGTGGTATTAGAATCGTTTTTTATAGGATTCATTTTTTTTTTTTTTTGAGATATGGTCTGTTTCTGTCATCCAGGCAGAAATTCAGTGGTGTGGTCATAATTCACTGTAGCCCTGAACTCTGAGGTCAAGCCATCCTTTTGCCTTAGTCTCCCAACTAGCTGGGTCTACAGGCATGAGCCACCATGCCTGGTTAATTTTTTTAGGTTTGTTTGTTTTTTTTTTTTTTTCTTTTTTTTTTTTTGTAGAGATGGAGGTCTTACTATGTTGTTCCGTCTAGTCTCAAATTTCTGGCCTCAAGTGATCTTTCTAAAGTGCTTGGATTTCAGGCCTGAGCCACCATGCCTTGCATAGAGTATTATATTATTTTCAAAGTCTTATTCTGAGAGCCATTTATTGACTTTGGCCTAAATAACTCAATATAATATCTCTGAACCTTTTTTTTTTTTTTTTTGACAAATTTTGGGGAATGATGAGAAAATGGGGTTTGCAACTTTGTAGTAACAGGTAACTTAGAGCTATTTTTTTTTTTTTTTTTTTTTT
>NW_022438512.1:13701-13991 GCF_009761245.1 Sapajus apella
GGCCTCCCAAAGTACTGGGATTACAGGCGTGAGCCACCTCGCCCGGCCACTTAGAGCTATTTAAGGAAGAACAAAAATAAATTATCAGAAAAATAAAGCAAGATAAAGTGCAAAAATTCTGTGGCAAACATGATGATAGTCAAAAATATATTTTTGTGACTCATTGTGGCTTTAACTTTGTTCTGGAATTTCTGAGTAAGGGTTAACATTTGAAAAATCTACCTTATAGATAACATTTTATTGCAAATTTACCTCAAATTTTGTTACTAGTTTTGTATGAGATTATTCTC
>NW_022438513.1:0-13986 GCF_009761245.1 Sapajus apella
CTTGAAACAGAAGAAAATCATCACCTTTAATACATCTCAAAAAATAATCTTTTACTGAGTGTTTTCTATCAATGACTGATAACTTAATAATTTTTATGTAAAAACCAGCCAACTTCCATTAGGAAATAAGAGATAATTGCTTATCAATTCTTGCTTTGTTGTGTTGCAGAGGCTTAAAGGAGGAGGAATCCTTAGTGATACTTGCCTCAAAGTGGAAGCCAACAATCCGTGAGTGAGATTCTAGCCAAAGCCAATACAAACATGTAAAGTAGTTTAAGTCTACCTTCATGTTCCCATCAGTTTTACTTTTTAACATTCTTAGCCCTACTTATTCTTAGTGTTCTATATTGCAAGCCTGCTAGATACTGTCTATAATGGTTTATTCAAAAATGTATTAAATATTGGCAAGATATTGAAAATATGCAAACGGAAAAACCATTTTGATTGCTTTCAAGGACTTAAAAAATTCAAATGGACAGACAATGATGTAAATAACTGATAATACAATAAACATGACAATATGAGAATGAATATATTCAATACAATAATGAAGATCGGCGTTATGGTAGACTGGATGGTAAGCAATAGAATTGGAGAATAAATACTCTGTGAGTACAGAGGAGGGAAGACATTAAAGAAGTCAGTGGAAGACACAAATTACTGTTGACCTTAGGTGATGGGTCAAAATTTGCCACAAATGTAGGGGAGGAGCCACAGAGATGATTCCTTTGTCAGCACAGCAGGAAAAAAAAAATACAGTTTAATTTGTATGCCTTTATGGGAAAAGTACATATGCTCTCAATTCACATGATTCCCTTCTCTGCTCTGCCAGACACCTAAAAAATACTTATATTTTCAACTCCCAGAATAGAATAAGCAAAGTCATGGCACTGGGAGAATAGAGAGTGCCTAGGAAATTGGCAAAACATGTTATTAATAATAATTAATAATAATTGCTAACACTTAGGAGTCCTTAGCATGTACCACTTCTAAGTACTTTACAATTATTATTTCAACTAACCTTTATTACTAACCCGTGAAAAGTAAGGATTATTGTCATTATTTTAGAAAACAAAACTGATAGAGAAGGACATGGCATCTGACCCCACATCAAGTCCTGGAGTCAAGATCTAAAGCCAGCGATTCCAGAACATAAACTCTCAAACACCAGCACACACTAAAAACATTTTTTAAAAAAAGACAAAATGAGGTTACTCCAATAACTTTGGACTTTATTCTGTAGTATTCTGTAATAAAGGACAGTTAACAAAATGGTAGCTTTAATATGCATTAGCACATTAGTTAAACTGAAGGGGTCAACTTTAGTCACAATTCCCTCTCCTGGTAGCAATTCCCATGTGAGAGGTGAATTTAAGGTAGAATAATTCTGAACTCTGATATAAAAAAAATTGGCTGCTCCGATTTGTATTTCAGAAAGGTAACATGGAGGATGGACGAGACTGGAGTAGAGATTTTAGTCAGGGGAAATAATAAGGAAATAATAGTGATAATCTAGACAGAGAGATGATGAAAGAGTAACCAAAGCAATGATGACAGGGATGGAAGAAACTTTTTGTTTGTTTTGAGATGGAGTCTCGCCATTGTTTTCCAGGCTGGAGTGCAGGGGCACAATCTCTGCTGACTGCAAACTCCTCCTCGGGAGTTCAAGTGATTCTGTTGCCTCAGCCTCCCGAGTAGCTGGGATTAAAGGCATACACCACCATGTCCAGCTAATTTTGTAGTTTTATTAGAGATGGGGGTTTCACCATGTTGGCCAGACTGGTCTTGAGCTCCTGACCTAAGGTGATCCACCCAGCTCGGCCTCCCAAAGTGCTGAGATTACAGGCATGAGCCACCACACCCAGCCAAGAAACTGATTAGAATTAACAGTCTTCTATTCATGCACTCTTACTCCTGCCTCCCTCCCAACCAACCAGAACTAGATACTTTTGGCTGCTGTGCCTGTCTTCCCTGAAACCTACTGGCTTGTGTTGCTCCTCCTATCCCTCTCTAGGCTCAGACCTTTCAGAATTTGGCCTCTTTCAAAAGGACAGTTAACGAAATGGTAGCTTCAATATACATTAACACATTAGTTAAGCTGAAGGGGTCAACTTCAGCCTCAATTCCCTCTCTTGGTAGCAATGGCCATGTGAGAGGTGAGTTTAAGATAGAATAATATTGAACTCTGATATAAAACAGAGTTGGAAATCTAAAGAATAGGTGATATTTAATAGACTTTTCTAGGTGTGCCATGTAAACTAACCATCACTTACATAACCTTATCGGCAGGGTCATAGTCTGAATGCATGTAATTCCAAAAATTAACTTTTAGGGGTAGGAAGGGGTTCTGGAATGAGATATAAATTTTGTTCATTTAGCCTATTTTGTTTTTATTTTTGAAATGTTATGTATATGTTATTTTTACATATTATAAAAGATAAGTATCAAAATGAACATGTATATTCATTACTCTGGCCCTATATGTTAAAAACAGAATGTTATTTATTCACTATTTTTTATTGACCCTTTTGTTTGGTTCCAAGCTAGGCAAACTAAACTGCACTCTACCACTAAAAAAACTTGTATCTGGAAACATTAATTATAGATCTGCCAATGGTTTATTTGCAGAAATGACCTAGGAACTTACTAGAAAAGAACTCATCATCTTTCAGAGGTCAGTGAATAACCCAATAGAGGCCCAAGAGTTTTAGGCCAGTATTTGAGAGATATGTGCCATATTGTCTAAGTTTTAGGACAAAAATCTGAAGTACCCACTTGAATGAAATATTTCTAAGACACTAACAGCACAGAATGGCATCAGCGGAATCAGCAGTATTGGTACCTTAGAATCCACAAAAATGTAAAAACTGGCAAATGTGACAGCACAGATGTCTTTGTGGATGTTCTGGTAAAAGTCAGGCTCAAGGCCATCTGAAATGTTGAACAGTGGCTTTACCACCAACTACAGGTGTATTCCACAGCCTCCATGGAGGTCTCGTCTGGTGCTGACATTCACTTTGGAAAGATGAATCTCACATTCCCTAGGGAACGACTAATGTTTTTAAATGCACAAACTGGGGCTCAGAGGACTGACTGCACCACGTTTCTACATGCTGAGTCTTCCTCTCCTGGTAATTCAAAGGAAATCCCTGATCTAATTATTTTTTAATTTAAGATTTTTATTTGTAACGTATTTCCCCTATATATCCCGTGACACAGACATTAAGCCAAGATTTTTAGCAAATAGGTTGCAATTCTATCTGAATTTGAAAACAGCTTAAAAACTTTTCCAAGGGCAGGTACCTAGGTTTGTATATGTCAACCTAAGTGGAATATTCTCCACGTTTAAGTATGAGGACATCTATAAATCTTGCTATATCTGAATCACTAAGAAAAATGTAAGAGGAATTTAACATTGATTTTTTGTAATGGTATAGGTCTTCAGCATCACACAGAGATATGGGATGGATCCCCACTACTCATTCTCATCCTTAAGAATGAAGATTTTTGGACCAGGAAGCAGTAGTTGTTTTTTATCCACTCAAATCCTCTCTCTAACTAAGGGCCCGTTTGTTCTCTGGGTTGGAGAGTGAGAAGTGTGAAGTGATGAGAAGGGCTTTCAAATTCCATTAGCAACATTTTTACTGTCTGGAGACATCTTGAAACTCTGTCTCAGATACCAATACTGTTCAACCTAGAATCTCATTTACACATGAAAAGAATTGGCAGGCATTTGAGGAAAATCACCAGCAAGAGAGAAACTAAAGTTAACATAGAAAAGAGCTAAACCCCACTGCAAATAAAACGGTGTTAAAAGAGGGAACTGATAACTCTAAAATAATTAAAATAATGTCTCCAAGAGAAATATCGAAAGGATATCACATCTATGTTTTAAAATCAAGATGGGCTCACCATTTATTATACTATCACAAACAATTCTCGGACTGATATATGTAAGATAACAAAATACATAAATACTCCTTTTTTAAAAAAAGGGAAAAAATACCTAATCCTGCAAGGAATAGACGACTACTATCTATATAAATTCCTAAAGACTAAGAAAAAAAAAAGAGAAACTTTCCAAACTCGTCCTATGATATTTTGTGATCCTGATATCAAAACTAAGAGTAACACACACAAAACAACCTCTAGACCTATACTATTTGTAAATGCTTATAAACAAAATACCAGCAAATTTCTAAAAGCAGTATACAAAATAATGGTACATCATGAAAAAGTAGCATTTACTCCAAAAGTTTAAGGATGCTTCAAACTTAAGAAAATGTATCAATGTGAAAATTTTAGGTAGAAGGATAAAAGCCAAATAATCAGCCCAATACATACAGACATCTAATTCATGAAATTCCACACTCAATTCTGATTTTTGAAAATGAGTAAGTTAGAAATATAAGGAAACATCTTCTAAATAATGTGTTGCTTATAAAACAACTATCGAAAAGATACATAATAGAAAAATTAGAGACAATTTCTTATCAGTCAGGATTCAGCCAGGAATGCTCATTATCACTATTACAATGTAATAGTATTCTACCCTGGCCAGACCAGAAGAATGAACAAAATGTATAGATATTGGAAAGTCACAGAAAAAAAAATCAAGTGAAAAGTGATATGGGTGGTGGGCTTCAGATGCACGAAGGTATATGTTATCTGTAGAAATTTCTAAAACAGGAGCAGAGCCAACTAAAACTCGGTCTCTTTTTATTATTCCCATATGTCAGCAATTCTAAAATACTATCAAAAATGAAATTCACAGAATTTATTCTAAAAAAAAGAAGCGGACAGCATTACAATCTTTGGGATTTCTCAAGAAATAGAATTTTTGTGAATCACTGACAATTTTATCCTTATATTTAAGACTTTTCATATTTATATATCTGTTGCTTTGTGTGAAAAAAATTCAATTAAAAGTAAGAAAATGTTCTATCTATTGTGAGAAAAGATGGATTAACAACTCTGGCTAGTAAAGATTAATTTTTCCAAAGTCATTGAAAAATTTGCAGAAAATTTGAAAATAGAAATTATAAAGTTATTATTACTAATACACTATTGTAAATATAAATTTTCCTCTTTTCAAAAAGCACATTAGTATAATTGAAAGTTCTGGGCTGGGCGCAGTGGCTCACACCTGTAATCCCAGCACTTTGGGAGGCCGAGGCGGGTGGATCATGAGGTCAAGAGATCGAGACCATCCTGGTCAACATGGTGAAACCCTGTCTCTACTAAAAATACAAAACATTAGATGGGCATGGTGGCGCGTGCCTGTAATCCCGGCTACTCAGGAGGCTGAGGCAGGAGAATTGCCTGAACCCAGGAGGCGGAGGTTGCGGCGAGCCGAGATCGCGCCATTGCACTCCAGCCTGGGTAACAAGAGTGAAACTCCATCTCAAAAAAAAAAAAAAGAAAAGAAAGTGCTACCCTATAACATTTTTAATTTTATGTACTGTAATACTTGTATTATTTTTAATATTAATTTTTAATTACCATTATATAAATATGAAATTTAATTAAAGAGAATTACTAACCTATTTGCATTTCTTTTCTAGACATTACTATTACTTGCTTCCTTTCATGATTATTACTGAAAATAATTTTGTTACATAGAGGATGGAGTGCTCAAAAATGATCCATTTGAGATGTCAATGACATGAGCTTATGTCATTGTGTCAACCTAGAAAATTTTAGACTGTCAGCAGAAAAATCTCTTAACAATTCTGAGAGAGGTTGGCAATGTGGGACCATATTAGTTTTCCTGTCCTCAGCAAACAATAAGACAATAAAATATCAAATTAAAAAATTAATACTAAATAGGCACTAAACTATAAAACTTTAATAAAATAAAAGTTAATAAGTATTGGGTGGGAAAATTCAATATTTTAAAGATCTCCATGTATTAAGATTCTTCAGAAAAATTAGAATTCAGAACCAATAGGATTTATGTATATGGATATGTCTCCTTTTATACACAAGAGGAATTGGCTCATGATGATGAAAGCTGAGAAGTCCCATAAGATGCTGTGTACAAGCTGGAGACCCCAGGAAGCTGTTGGCACAGCTCAGCCCATGTCTGAAGGCCTGTGAACTACAGAAGCTCAGCCCATGTCTGAAGGCCTGTGAACTAGATAAGCTCAGCCCATGTCTGAAGGCCTGTGAACTAGAGAAGCCAGTACTGCAACTCCCAGTCCAAGGCTGAGGAGACACAGATTGGCCAAAAATCCTGGGGATTCTGGAGTCCAAAGGTGTGCTGAATCTAAAGGTAGAAGAATCTAGAATTCTGATGTCCAAATTCAGAAGAAGCGTGCCCCAGCTTCAAAAAAGAACGATTAAGAGAGGGTTTGCCTTTCCTCTGCCTTTCTGTTCTAAGCTCTCAACCAGTTGGATGCTGCCCACCCACATTAGGTGAGGGCAGATCTTTTTTACTCAATCTACTCATTCAGATGCCAGTCTCTTCCAGAAACTGTCTCATAGACATACCCAGGAATATTCCTTTATTAGTTATCAGGGTATCTCTTAACACAGCCACGTTGACATGTCAAGTCAACCATCACATCCCACCTCGAAATAACTGGTAAAGTCAGTGCAAAGATTCAGGCCAAGAGTCACAGAATTTGTAAGTGGAAATGACCTTAAAGATCCAAGTTGAAGCTATTCAATTTATAGACAAGTCAAGCACAGTAAGGGCAGTAATATTTACACACACTCTGAGATAGAAGATAACCAGGTTAGAGCTTTGATTTCCACATCAGTGTGACATGGAGGCTTTCATATTATAGGAACACCAAGATGTAACCTCCTGCAGTTTGTCACCCAGGCTGGAGTGCAGAGGCACAATCTCTGCTCTCTGCAACCTCTGCCTCCTGGGTTCAAGTGATTGTCCTGCCTCAGCTTCCTGGGTAGCTGGTATTACAGGCACCTGCCACCACACCAAGCTAATTTTGGTATTTTTTAGTAGAGATGGGGTTTTGCCATGTTGGCCAGGCTGGTCTGGAACTCCTGGCCTCAGGTGATCCACCCGCCTTGGCCTCCCAAAGTACTGTGATTAGAGGCATGAGCCACTGCTCTCAGCCCACCTTCAGTTGCCTCACAATTGTGATTCTTGACTTGAAACACTGATAAAATTACACAGGGACTGCAATCAGAGGCACCTTCATGAACACTCAAGACTTTGTTTTCAGACTCTCCAGAACTACTTGCAGGAAAATAACTCACTGATTAAGGACTTTTCTCAATCAATATTTCTTGAAACTTGTGTGGATCCTAACCTAAGGATCTCTAATTATTAACAACTGTTTTCTGGCAACACATACATGCTTATAATAGCCTCACTTTTTAGCAAAAGAAATTATTTTTGAAGAAAATTCTACGGATTGTGTAATCTCTCATTAAATAAATTAAAATCTTAAAATGTCCTGTTCTTGGTTGTGGTGGTCATAATTATCTTTTGACTACATTTACCAACATTTAACTATAGGATAAAAAAATTCACTGCAGGTTGTAGAAAAATGAATACTTTAATATCACAAGAAATTGTAGAGACACAAATTATTAATTTACAGATAGTTTATAGATTAGTAACAGCATTTTTGTAATGTATGCAGGAGATTTTGTATACATGATTTCTACCCTGGAACCTCTCATTTTTTGTGTGTTTTGTTTTGTATTGTTTGGTTTTGAGACAGAGTTTTGCTCTTGTTGTCCAGGCTAGAATGGCGTGATCTTGGCTCACTGCAACCTCCACCTGCCAGGTTCAAGCAATTCTCCTGCCTCAGCCTGGGATTACAGGCATGCACCACCACACCCGGCTAATTTTGTACTTTTGGTAGAGACAGAGTTTTTCCATGTTGGTCAGGCTGGTCTCGAACTCCAGACCTCAGGTGATCCACCAGCGTCAGCCTCCCACAGTACTGGGATTACAGGCATGAGCCACTGCGCCCAGCTAGAACCTCTTGTTTTATCCAAACATCAGAGTTCCCATCTCAGTGTTTGAGGACTAGTGCCACCTTTCCCTTTCTCAGAGCCCACCTCTTAATGCTAAATTATTTCTGTAAGTTATATATTTTTTTCTCTCATGGTGTCCATTGCAGCCCAGTGGCCAAATGTGGCAAGCCAGTAAACACCAGCTTCCTTATAAGTATACAGAACATTTGGAGTATAAAGATTTTAAAATAAGGAAAGAATTTAAAATAAGGTAGGTTTCCGGAATAAGTAGTTCCAACTTGAAAACTTCTTTTCTCTGTTTACCCTTAATATTCTGGGTTAATACTGGAGGCTTCTGTTCCTCGCAAGCCAGACTGCATTTCTTTGGGCCCTCCTTTCTTAAGCCACCATCAATTTCATACCTGCTGATGGAGATGAAGCTCTTTGGGGGTATGATCCATGAAAGCCCTCTCTGGTTTCATGACTTGTTTTCCAAACTCATACTCAGGGCAGCTTTCTAAATTTTCTGTTTTCCATCTTTGAATGACACAAAATTCCATTCTACTTAGAAAACTTCTTTTCCTGTTTCCAAACTCATTTGATATTTACTGTGTTTCCCCATTTTTTTCTTCTCATCTGATCCTGGCTATGGAGGATGGTTCCATTCGCCCCATTCTTATCTGTTGCTCTAGAACGTACAGCTGATATTTTATAATAAAAACACAGAGTCATGCTAACTTCCACATGACCTACCATTCACTCTCCCCAAGCCAGTAACAAAGCAGGCAACCCAACTAATAAAATATTTAGACTAACAGTGAAGAAAAAGATCTTTTGCCCTTCTGTACTCTGAATAAATAAATTAGTCTGACCATAAGAAGAAATGTGGTGTAACATGATTTATTTGGGCCAGAGCTGACACTGGTAAGGTAAAGCCTTCTTATCTGCATACAGAAACTTAAGCAGAGGTCAACAGCCACATCCTCTGATTTATAAGCCATTGCATGAACATTGTGGGGAAGAACTTGAACCCAGTTTTTTTCCAAACATATACTAATATGTCTTATAGACTAAAGGGGGTGAAAACAGAGGCCAGACAACAGACAGAAACAATGAGTGCTCTAAGAGAAAAGGTATGAGTGAGGCTCAACATTGGTTTTGCCAGGCAAATTCAGCACCACATCTATGGGACAGAGTTTCAGGGACAGGGTGTTGGTGCAGTAGAACTAAAAGCCCAGTGTTATTCTGGACCTAGTCTCACTAACATGGGACCACCAGCCTCACCAAAATCTGAACCTAGAAAAGAAGGTGTTCCCCTGCTAGATGGAAAGACACTAAGACTCTACTACCAAAGATCAGATATGTGGAGGCAGCTGGAAACTGCCCCAAGAGGCCTGTCAGACACTTTGGAACATAGTAAATCAGGAGAGGTCCATCATTGCTATGCCAAAGTGAGAGAGACTGAAGGCAAGCTAAGAAATAAGGCACAGCTGGAGAAGAGAGAGGCAATAATGTGGTTCGGCTCTGTGTCCATACCCACATGTCACCTTGCATTGTAATAATCCCCAGGTTTTGGGGGAGGGACCCAGTGGGAGATAATTGAATCATAGGGGCTGGTCTTTCCTGTGGTGTTCTCATGAAAGTGAGTAAGTGTCAAAAGAGCTGATGGCTTTATAAAAGGGAGTTCCCCTACACAAGCTCTCTCTTGCCTACCACCATGTGAGACATTCCTTTGCTCTTCCTTCGCCTTCCACCATGATTGCAAGGCCTCCCCAGCCATGTGGAACTGTGAGTTCATTAAATCCCTTTCCTTTAGAAATTACCCAGTGTCAGATATTTCCTATAGCAGCATGAGAATGGACTAATACAGACGCAGAGGCAGAAACTGGGGATGAAGTGCTGAGTCTTCTCATCTTCTTTGGAAATGCCTACAAAGATCCCACAAGAAAGAGGATGAGGAGGGATTGCTCTGTTTGGCAGGTTGCGTTATTGACCCATGGTGTCTAGGAACAAATAACTAAAGTGCCCTCACCTAGGACCCATTAGCTGTGGGATCTAGTATAACAACAGACAGATAGAAACATCAAAGTAAAAGCTGGGGGTAGCTGGGCACGGTGGCTCACGCCTGTAATCCCAGCACTTTGGGAGGCTGAGGCAGGTGGATCACGAGGTCAAGAGATCGAGACCATCCTGGTCAACAAGGTGAAACCCTGTCTCTACTAAAAATACAAAAAATTAGCTGGGCATGGTGGCACGTTCCTGTAATCCCAGCTACTGAGGAGGCTGAGGCAGGAGAATTGTCTGAACCCAGGAGGTGGAGGTTGCGGTGAGCCGAGATCATGCCATTGCACTCCAGCCTGGGTAACACCAGTCTCAAAAAAAAAAAAAAAAAAAAACTGGGGGCAATGTAAACTCAGGGTGAAAGACATAAAATGTTCTTCCTGAAGAATACTTTTTTTGGTAAAGAAATAAACTATTTTTCAGCAAATATGGGAATTCACAGTAACTACATGAAATCTTTTATTAGCAGAATGAGAAGCTTAAGTTGGGAATTAACAGAGGTTGAAGGTGGGAATCATGCAAATCCAACAATTAGCAATTCCTTTCCATTGAAAAACTAATATTAAAAATGCAAATTATAGTAGAGCTAAATCTAATCATGCTTCAATATATATTAATATATCCAAACTAATAGATCAACTGCAGAGAAGAGTCTGAAGTGTTAATTCTGGAGAAAGGCATGCTTCATTGAAGAAACTGGCAGCATAGAGCTCCAGGGAAAGGTAGAGTAAGTTCCCAGTTGACAGAGAGTAGGAGGCGACATGCTCTCAGAAAGGCAAAGAAATATAGGAAGAGTGTCTAAGACAAAATTCAGGTTTCTGTAAACCACTGTGCCTGGATTCCTAAAGCAAACTGCTTGTATGTTATAAAAGATCATTTTGATGCAGAGTTGACTTTCTGCTAAAGGTTGCTAATGGTAAAAACCAGAGAATCACATTATGCATAGAAAGCATGTATAAATAAATCAATAAACAATTTTTCATAATAAGTCAATAAACAATTTTTTATTGTTTTTCTTGTAGAACCCTTTCCCCACAAAGACAAGTACCATTTTATCTTTTTCTTTTAGGTATTTATTAAATGAAACTCCATGTAGTTTAAGTGAATTCTATATAGCTATTAGTGAAGGAGTTAATTTCATTTAAATAAACTATTTGTCCTTTTTAAAGGAAAACAAAAGACACAGATATATAGATGTAGAAATTCCTAACTCAAAAACTTAAGCCAACATTTTTGGTTCATTAGTGTTCCTCTTTTGTCAGCTTTCAGTATCTTTACACCTTCTGTAATGCTCAGTTCTATTCATGTACACCCTATTGTTCTCCTTGTTTCAACTATTGGCAAAATCACAAAACAGAAGACAAAGGAAGTCATAATATTCTATCAGTTCAAATTTAAGGACCATGCATTTAGGAAAGATTCAAGTTTGCTTTTGCAAGATGATCCTAGAACACAAAAACATGATGAATACATCAAAAATATTTCTCACATACTGCCTGCCATAAAAAGATTGTTTGAATTAAACATCATTATTGCTCTGTTGTCAACATGTTAATATAGACAGATGAGCCACACACACACCTGAGCTCTATCATGATCTATAAATCACTGGTATATTTGCTATTGCTATCTTTTTAATATTTAATATTTTCCAGAGCACACTAACTGAGACCTTGGAACCTATTTTTGTCAGAGTTTGTTCTTCCTCAAAATATAAGAGCTGAATTTGGAATGATCTTTCGAACCCCTCAAACATTTTAAAATTTATTATTCATGCATGACAACACTCAGGACAAGGCTGATGCTGACATGGTATTTTGGTACACAAATATAAACAAAACTAAGGAGTCTTTGCTATTATTTCAAACAGTTTATTGTGATTCTTAAAAAAGACCTTCTTCATTTCATGTAACTATGTAATGATTTTTCAATAATTAGGTGTTAGCCTACCTGGTTTGTGGATTATAAAAATTTTAGAAACAAAAATGATGTCAAAATTATCTTATTGAAACACTTGCTTTTTTTCTGTGAGGAATCAGTGGTCACAAAGTTTAAACAGCTTTCCCAGGGTCACACAACCAAAAAATAAGGAAGAGGGACCTAGGATCCACATTTCAGCTGCATTGTTAAGTCACTCTTAATGTGTCTGACTTCTCATGTTATGGCCAGCTATGCTTATTGGAAAATTTACTGTAAAAAGAACTAAAGAAGAGGAAGAAATTCAACTTATGTGAAACACGACTCTAGTTCCAGAAAAAGATAATTGTCTTGGGGAATAATGTATGATTTTGTTTATTGGTTTTCATTAAGTTCCTATTAGAGTTGTTATAGTTAAGAACTAAGAACCTCACTAACTTCTTTTTTTTTTTTTTTTTTTTTGAGACAGAGACTGGCTCTGTCTCCCAGGCTGGAGTGCAGTGGCACAATCTCGGCTCACTGCAACCCCTGCCTCCCAGGTTCAAGCAATTCTCCTGCCTGAATCTTCCAAGTAGCTGAGACTTGGAATGCCAAGTAGCATGCCACCATGCCCCACTAATTTTTTTGAATTTTTAGTAGAGATGGAGTTTCACCTTGTTACAGGATGGTCTCGGTCTCCTGACCTGGTGATCTGCCTCCCTTGGCCTTCCAAAGTGCTGGGATTACAGGCAAGAACTTCACTAACTTCTAAGTGAACATGAGTTGAAGAATTAAGATCATAGGCGGAGGACGATCCAAAATGGCCGTTTAGGAACACCTCAGGATTGCAGCTCCCAGTGAAAGCGCAGAGGGTGAGTGGACACCGCATTTTTATTGCCCACAGACTAAGAAATTCCCGGGTGGAGGTGTTCCACGGTCGCCAGCGCAGCTGTGCCAGCCAGCGCCGCTGCTTTGCCCTGCATGGCTGCTTTGTCGGCGCCCCGGAGCCGCGGTTCCCGTACAAAATACACCGGTCCGGGGGCCCTTTTGGCTGGTGATTGGAGCCAAGAAAGTCGCCCATATGCCGGTTCAAAAAGGGGACTGAGCAGAGAACCAGGACAGTAGATTCCAGGGCAAAAAAAAAAAAAAAAGCGCCACAAACCTCAGTGCCACTGCTTAAACCAGCGCAGTGAGTGGCCACAGGGGAAAACAAACAGACCCCGGCACCTCTTCAACAGGCGACTGGAACACCAACTTAAAAAAGGTTCTGAGGCAGGGAGCCAGGCGATCAGGCTCGGCTGGCCCCACCCCCACAAAAGAACAGCAACCAGAAACTCTGGATTGAGAGATTCACAGCAAGCGCAGCTGAACCCAGGACTGTCCAGCTCTGTGGGGGAGGGGCGTCCGCCATTACCCAGGCAGCCCGCCGTTGCCAAGGCAACCCGCCACAGCAGAGACTCCGCCCAACAGAGGCGGGCCACCATGGCTCAATCAGTTCTAACTACACCCATATAAACAGGACTGCAGGTAAGTTCACGCGGCAGCTGGGCGGAGCCCACAGCAGCTCAGCAAAGCTGCTATAGGCCTACAGTGACTAGGCTGCCTCCTTGCTGGGCTGGGCAGTTCTGAAGGAAAAAAAAAAAAAGAAGGTGGCAGCATAACGGAAACTCATAAATAAAGCCCTAAATCCCTGGGACAGAGCACCTGGGAAAAAAAAGCAATTTATGAGTTCTGCTGCAGCAGACCTAAAAGTACCTGCCCAGCAGCTCTGAATGAACAACAACAGAGCTCGCAGCTCACCATTTGAGCTCCTATAAAGAAGAGACCATCTCCTCAAGCAGCTCCCTGACCCCTATATATCCAAAAAGACACCTCATAAAAGAGAGATCAGATTGACACTAGGCGGGTATCCTTCTGGGGCAAAGATAGTAGAAGAAGAAAACTGGATTCCTTTAGAGACAGCCTCTGTTTCCAGCGTTCTCCCCAAATGTTTGCTTCTTGCCCAGTCAAGAAGGGATCTCGAGACTCCTGAATGGAGGTCGTGAGCTTGCAGCCTGCCTGGCTGTAGAACAACTGTATAGATATATGAAGTGG
>NW_022438514.1:0-7897 GCF_009761245.1 Sapajus apella
AAAAATAAATAAAATAAAATAAAATAAAATACAGGCTGGGAGCAGTGGTCCATACTTGTAATCCTACTGCTTTGGGGAGTTGAGGCAGGCAGATCACTTGAGTCCAGGAGTTCAAAATCAGTCGATCCTATCTCAAGAAAAAAAGCTGGGCATGGTGAGGTGTGTCTGTCCTATCTACTTGGAAGGCAGAGGTGTGTCTGTCCTATCTACTAGGAAGTAGAGGTGTGTCTGTCCTATCTACTAGGAAGTAGAGGTGTGTCTGTCCTATCTACTAGGAAGTAGAGGTGTGTCTGTACTACCTACTAGGAAGGCAGAGGCAGTAAGGATAGCTTGAGCCCAGGTGTTAGAGACCAGCCTGAGCAACCTTGTGAGACCCTGCTTCTACAAAAAATAAAATACAGGCCAGGCGAGGTGGCTCAAGCCTGTAATCTTAGCACTTTGAAAGCCGAGGTGGGCAGATTACTAGAGGTCAGGAGCTCTAGACCAGCCCGACCAACGTGGAGAAACCGCGTCTCTACTAAAAATACAAAATTAGCCGGGCGGGCGTGGTGGCGCGTGCCTGTAGTCCCAGCTACTCGAGAGGCTGAGGTGGGAGGATCACTTGAGCCCAGGAGTTCTGGGCAGTAGTGCGCTATGCCCACTGGGTGTCTGCACTGTTAGGCATTAATATGGTGACCTCCTGGGAGCGGGGGACCACCAGGTTGCCTAAGGAGGGGTGAACTGGCCCAGGTCAGAAACGGAGCAGGTCAAAACTCACGTGTTGATCAGTAGTGGGATTGTGCCTGCGAACAGCCACTGCACTCCATCCTGGGCAACACAGGGTGACCCTGTCTCTAAAAACAAACAAACAAACAAACAAAAAAACCGGGAGTAGTGGCACATGCCTGTAATCCCAGCTCGCCGAAAGGCCTAGGCAGGAGAATTGCTTGAATCCTGTAGCTGGGACTACAGGTCTGCAGTCAGCAGAGATGGGGCCATTGCACTTCAGCCTGGGTAGCAAGAGCGAAACGCTGTCTCCAAATCAAATCAAATCAAATGCAGTTAGCTGCCAGGACAGCCGCACCTGTAGTCCCAGCTCTTCTCCCAGCTACTCGGGAAGCTGAGGCGAGAGGGCTGTTTCAGCCCAGGAGCTGGGGGCTGCAATGAAGCCGTGATTGCTCTCCTGTATCATAGTCTGGGCAATAGGGTGAGACCCTGTCTCAAAAGGGAAAAAAAATTACTTGGTACATAAATAAAATTCCATGATAAATAAATCTTGAGATGGTTTTTTGTTTTGTTTTGTTTTTGAGACAAACCCTCATTCTGTCGCCCAGGCTGGAGTGCAGTGTCACGATCTTGGCTGACTGCAACCTCCACCTCTCGGGTTCAAGCCATTCTTCTGCCTCAGCTTCCCAAGTAGCTGGGACTACAGGCCCATCAAGCCCGTCTAATTCTTGTTTTAGTAGAGACAGTTTCACCTTGTTGGCCAGGCTGGTCTTGAACTCCTAACCTCAAGTGATCCAATTGCCTTGGCCTCCCGAAGTACTAGGATTACAGGTGTCAGCCACCGAGCCCAGCCAAATTACCTTGTTTTTAAACCAAAGAAAAGGGGATGATAAATGCCAAAGGTGGACTGTATTTACAACTCAACAGTAAGGAAAATAAAGCCCTTGATTTAGATTTCCCCCCACTTTCCTGTTTTCCACTTCCTTCTCCTCTCAGGTACCTTTTCTGCCTGGCAAGCAGTGTGCAAAATAAACCCCATTTTCTTTTCTCTCTCTCTCTCTTTTTTTTTTTTGGAGCCATAGTCTCACTCTGTTGCCCAGCCTGGAATGCAGTGGTATGATCTTGGCTCACTGCAACCTCCACCTCCCAGAGGTTCAAGTGAGTCTCCCGCCTCAGCTTCCAGTAGCTGGGACCGCAGGCACGCGCCACCACGCCCGGCCAATTTTTGTATTTTTTAGTAGAGACGGAGTTTCGTCATTTGGCCAGGCTGGTATCGAACGCCTGACTTCAGGTGATTCCCCTACCTCGGCCTCCCGAAGTGCTGGGATTATAGGTGAGCCGCCGCGCCTGACTTCCAGACAATTCTCTTAGACGCCTCCATTAATTCTTACTGCTTCTCCATTCCCAGTCTTGTCTTCCTCTGTGTCTTTATTAATTCAAAATCGTCCCTTCCTAATTGTCCTGTGGTCCCTGTTTGTCTAGCAGTGCCCCTTCCGCAGCAGTGTGCTTTCCCTTTCTTTCTTTTTCTTTTCTTTAGAGACAGGACCTCTCTCTGCCGCCCAGGCTGGAGTGCAGTGACCTGATCTCGGCCCACGGCAACCTCCGCCTCCCGGGTTCAAGCGATTCTCCCGCCTGAGCCTCTGGAGTGGCTGGGATTTCAGGCGCCCACCATCATGCCTGGCTAATTTTTTATTTTTTTATTTTTTTTATTTGTAGTAGAGACGAGGTTTCACCATTTCGGCCAGACTGGTTTTGAACTCCTGACCTCAAGCGATCGGCCGCCTCGGCCTCCCAGGGCTGGGGTTACGGGCAGGAGCCACCGCGCCTGGCGCGCTTCCCCTTTCGTGCGCTCGTCTTTCTCTTCTACGCCCTCCGCATGCCTTTAAACTGCCAGTCTTTCGTTTTTATTTCTCCTTCCCGGACCAATTTACCGTAATTGGCCCGAGAGCGGCTGACAGAGAAAATACGAAAGAAAAATGTGAGTGTGCGTGCGTGCTTTTGGGGGTCGGGGGAGGAGGAATGCAGCTCGGGGCTGGGCCCGGGGCTCGGATTCCGAGGGAGGGGGCAGGATGTGCGCGCGGCGGGCACCGTGCCACGCGGCACGTCCCCGCGCTGCAGGAAGGCGGGGCTCGCGGCCCGCTGTGCCCACATGCTGGGGGTCAGCGCCACCGCCCCCCACCCCGCCCCGCCGGAGATCGTCGTAATTCTCAGGAATCGGAGCTTCTCTAGGGAGCCACAAAACGTCCTGTGAGTGTTTCGCCTTAAGGGCAGATGTTCCGTGCTAGGCCGCTGCTCCTCAAACGTCCCTCTTACCCTCCTCAGCCCTGCGGGTCCCCATCCCCGGCTCCTTCTCTCACCAGACCACGTTGCTTCTTTAGCCGGAGGTCTTTTCTTCCTCCTCTTTCCCACGTACACTCCGCGTTTCACATTTCACGCTTCCAAACAGCCTCCTAGGTTTGCAAACACTCTCCCTTCATCATGCCCCAGCAGCACGCAGACGTTTTTAAAAGCCAATTTTATGCATCAAATAGACACAATAAAATTCAAACCTTTTAGGTGTGCAAGTGGACTTTTCACACACACACACACACACACCAGTGTTGCCACTACCCCAATCGGCGCAGAAATTTTCATCATCTTAGAAAGTTCCCTCGGTACCCTGAATCTTGATGCAGTTACACTGTCATTTTTCTTTTCATCTTTTCTTTCTTTTTTAACCCTGTCATTTTTCAATCATGACTTACAGGTTTTCTCCCTCAGGCATTCACTTTTTCATATATTGGTGAAATATTTACTTAATGTACCAAGTATGAACCAAACACTAGGGAAACAGAAATCACCAGGAAACTAGAGCAACTCAGTTTAAAAGGGAAGGCACATATAACCAGACACACTTTTGTTCCCCCTCCACCTATGTATTTCTGCTAATCCCCTCCTTTTCACCTTAAAAAAATTTTTTTTAAATTTTGTGGGTATATAGTAGGTGTATATATTTATGGAGTCCATGATATTTTAATACAAACATGCAATGTAAAATAATCACATCATGGAGAATGGGGTATCCATTCCCTCAACATTTATTCTTTGAGTTACTCCCTCATCTTTTTATACCCTCAGACACCTTAGCTGACCAATCCTTCCTGAGAAATACATGTTTTCTTTTTCACCCTTTTTTCTGTCTTCCTGAGGAAGGCCAAGGATGAATGAAGCACATTAGACTCAGAATAGCTGCTGCATACAAAGCCAGTGGGAAAACAAGGGGAATTTCCTGGAGGCCTGGGAGGGGCAAGCGGTAATGAGTGGGAATGTCAGAGGCTCTGTTGCAAAAATAGTGGATTAAAGCCTGAGAATGCAGCTGTGAAGGCTACTGGAAGGCTCTTTGGGCAGCCCACAGGATGTGAGCCCTTGGAATAGGCTTATTAAAGAAAGTGTTAGCACATTCCATTGAATTTACTGACACACAGGAGAAAATATGGGAAAGTAGGAGAGTGGAAGAAAATTTAAAGACCCCCTCCGCTCCAAAGAGTATGCTGTGTAGTAGTGGGGTAGAGTAGAAAATCAGTCCAAGGAAAGTAGGCATGGGGACCCAAAGATGAAAGGGAAGAAAGAACACACGCACACACACACACACACACACACACTAGATTTGTTGCAATATTGATGTAAACCTGGCCCTCTTCCTGAACCAGTGACACAGGATTTCCACTTCCCTTTACGGTCATCTTGCTCAAGTCTAGAAACTGAAATGTCTCATCATCGACTCTAACTCTAAATAAGGGAAAAACCTCTAGATCCACTCATCAGATGTTCATCAGATATTCCAATTACAAAACTGAACCTCTTTCACAGTGCTGGGGAGGTTTAGAATTGAAACATTTCAAGAAAAAAAAATGTCTTCTAGTGGTGATAGAATTCCGGTCAAGTTCTTCCCTCCTTTATTTATGTCTTTTCTTTTCTTTCTTTCTTTCTTTCTTTCTTTATTTATTTATTTTGAGATGGAGTCTCGCTCTGTCACCCAGGCTGGAGTGCAGTGGCGCGATCTAGGCTCACTGCAACCTCCTCTTCCCGGGTTCAAGTGATTCTCCTGCCTCAGCCTCCCAAATAGCTAGGATTACAGGCATGCGCCACCATGCCCCACTAATTTTGTATTTTTAGTAGAGATGGGGTTTCTCCATGTTGGTCAGGGTAGTCTTGAACTCCCAAACTCAGGTGATCTCACCCGCGTCAGCCTCCCAAAGTGCTGGAATTACAGGCCTGAGCCACTGCACCTGGCCTAATTTTTGTATTTTTAGTAGAGACAGGGTTTCACCATGTTGCCTAGGCTGGTTTTGAACTCTTGACCTCAGGTAATCCACCTGCTTCAGCCTTCCAAAGTGCTGAGATTACAGGCCCAAGCCACTGGGCCCTGCACAATCTAGATTCTTTTTCTTTCCTTTTTTTTTCTTTTGAGACAGAGTCTCCCACTGTTGCCCTGGCTGGAATGCAATGGAGTGAGCTCTGCTCACTGTTTACAGGCATGCGCCACCACACTTGGCCAATTTTGTATTTTTATTTATTTATTTATTTATTTATTTATTTTTTTGGGACGGAGTTTCGCTCTTGTTACCCAGGCTGGAGTGCAATGGCGCGATCTCGGCTCACCGCAACCTCCGCCTCCTGGGTTCAGGCAATTCTCCTGCCTCAGCCTCCCGAGTAGCTGGGATTACAGGCACGCGTCACCATGCCCAGCTAATTTTTTGTATTTTTAGTAGAGACAGGGTTTCACCGTGTTGACCAGGATGGTCTCGATCTCTTGACCTCGTGATCCACCCGCCTCGGCCTCCCAAAGTGCTGGGATTACAGGCTTGAGCCACCGCGCCCGGCCCAATTTTGTATTTTTAGTAGAGAGAGGGTTTCTCCCTGTTGGTCAGGCTGGTCTCAAACTCCTGACCCAGGCGATCCGCCCACCTAGGCCTTCCAAAGTGCTTGGATTACAAGCGTAAGCCACTCCCTTTGGCAAGAGCTAGATTCTTTAACACTTCTTGCTCCTCAAAAAGTTTCCTTGTGAGATCGGGCGTGGTGTCTCATGCCTATAATCTCAGCACTTTGGGAGGCCAAGGCAAGCAGATCACCCGAGGTCGGGAGTTGGAGACCAGCCTGACCAACACGGAGAAACCTGTCTCTACTAAAAATACAAAATTAGCGGGGCGTGCTGGCAAGTGCCTGTAATCCCAGCTATTCGGGAGGCTGAGGCAGGAGAATCGCTTGAACCCTGGAGGCAGAGGTTGCAGTGAGCTGAGATCATGCCATTGCACTCCAGCCTGGGTAACCAGAGCGAAACTCTGTCTCAAAATAAAAAAAACAAACCCAAGCCGTGCGCGGTGGCTCACGCCTGTAATCCCAGCACTTTGGGAGGCCGAGGCAGGTGGATCATGAGGTCAAGAGATCGAGACCATCCTGGTCAACATGGTGAAACCCCGTCTCTACTAAAAATACAAAAAATCAGCTGGGCATGGTGGCGCGTGCCTGTAATCCCAGCTACTCAGGAGGCTGAGGCAGGAGAATTGCCTGAACCCAGGAGGTGGAGGTTGCGGTGAGCCGAGATCATGCCATTGCACTCCAGCCTGGGTAACAAGAGCGAAACTCCGTCTCAAAAAAAAAAAAAAAAAAAAAACTGAGATACAAATATTAAAGATACAAGGAGAACCCTCAAGACTTAAGAGTTGTGTCTAAGGAAAATATTCCGTCCCAGGGAGGTTTCTGTGCATGTCAGAAGATGACAGGCAAGAAAAAAAAGTGGGAACTAATAAGGAAGTGAAAAGAAGTGAAGGTAACTCCTTTATAACTCCCACGGGTTCATTCCTTGGAAATAGAAATGACTCAGGGAGGCAGATGAGGATAAACACTGCCATGAAGCTGTCTCTATGCTCAGCTGGATTTTGTCTGCAGCTGCTTTCTGCAGAATCCTGTAAATTGGGTTTGTCATCTGACCATGCCTCTCTCCTCCTGTGTCTCTCTCTGTATTTCAGGTCCCTGGGTTTGCTTATATCTGTTGCCTTGGCTCCTCTGCTGTGTTCCTCTAACTGTGGGCAATGCCTCCATCCATTTCTGCAAGTAAATGTGTTGATGGCATTTTATCACCCGTGTAGTTCCTCTTTTTTTTTTTTTTTAAGATGGGGTTTCACCATGTTGGTCAGGCTGGTCTTGAACTCCCAACCTCAGTTGATCCGCCCGCCTTGGCCTCCAAAGTGCTTGGATTACAGGCATGAGCCACCACGCCCGGCCCTAGTTCCTCTTTTCACTGAATTCTCACCTATGTCTGTGCCTATTGTTTTTACCTAGTCTTTTATTTTTCTTTCTTCTTCTATCACTGCTTCTCCCTACCAGCTGGTTTTCTATGACCATGCCATGCCCCTAGCAACCTCTTTGTGGGGAAGAATGAGGGGAAGGAAAAGAGAGAGCCAGAAATAGATGGGCTAAGAGAAGCCAGATTGGAGTTGGAGGGTGACCTTTTGGAATGAGTCCTGGAACAGAGAGTATAGACAAACTATGTAGACTGACACCAGCCAAGTTACACAAACCCCTAAGAAAGCGCAAATTGGGAGCCCAAATCCAGTCCCTGCTGGCAAAACTCATTCAGTGAATCCTTTCTGTTGTAAATTAACCTGTCATCTGTTTTTCCCTTCCCTGTGATTCAAGATTATTCTTTCTTTCTGTTTCCAGCTCTCATGATTCTTAAATGTGTATAGTTCTTTTTTTCTTTTTAAAGCTAGTCAAGTGAAGCTGTGTGAGTGGAAAAGGAACAAAGAAATTCATAACTGGTTGTGATCAGTTAGTTGTAAACACCGGGGTACTCAGACCAGCCACATGTGTATTTTCTTTTAAAATTTATGAGTATTCACACTGTAACCACAAGGGCTTTCTTTTGATATACTCTAGTTTTTTCCCTGAGATAAATTCTGGACACCATACTTAAAGTGGTATATCAAATACACTTGAAATGGCTTTAGAAAAAGACCAATAAAGAAAAAAACCAGTTTGAAATGATATTATCCACTCTCATTTAGGACCAGAATGCATTTAATAAGGATAAAGGGTTTTTTTTTTCTTTTTCCCAACAATGGGATTTGTTTCATGTAGGGAAAGGCTACAGAGTGAGTTGAAGCAATGGAAAAATTCTTTTTTTTTTTTTTTTTTTTTTTTTTTTTTTTTT